>NW_028252499.1:0-38366 GCF_964263255.1 Lissotriton vulgaris
GGATTTAGTTCCATACAGGGTTCTCCTTGAACTTTCTGGTGTGATGTCTCCTTCCTCACCTCCCTTCTTGGCAGCTGGTCTCTCTTTACCTTCCTATAGCAGATTTGCGACCATAGTCAAGGATCTCTCATTCCATTGGTTCATAGACCCTCCTCCGTTGATGGTATACCATTCAGAGGTAAGGAATCTGCAGTTAGACTTCTCCTTCAGATGAATAAGTTACTTACCTTCGGTAATACTTTATCTCATAGAGACAAGATCTAGACGCAGATTCCTTACCGACTTAAGCCCATCCTCCCCATTCTGTGAACTGATTCTTCCCTTTTCTTTCCAAATGCTTTCTATGTCCTCTATTGCCCTTCATAGGCTAGGAAAAAAAACAATATAACTAATAACAAATTCTGCTCAACTTAAACTTAAAACAAATATAACCGTTTTTCAAAAAGAAGATTATTTTTGCGCACACTGGTCCATAGTTATTTCTATACATGGCTCTGCGTTTAGCGCGGAAAGTAATTGTGAGAAGGTGGCCTGATATGCAGTGCTCACTATTCTAGTGAACACTATGTATCAGTCCAGCAACCCTTATTGATGATTGGTTGTAAGTCAACCTTATAGACCAGCTATCCTAGTAGCGTGGATACGAGCAGTCTAAGGCTAAAGACTCGAGAGGGCGTGTTAAGCCAGCTGTTTACCACACATATACCCCTTGAATACCAAGTGAAAGGACACCACACAAGTGTTATGAAAATAAACAGTTATTTATTTAAAGATCACAACAGCCCTGTACTCTTTATGAGGACAGGGTACTAAGCACAAACCAAAACTCTTACAAAAATACTTAAGTTAGCACAGTATATACAAATGCCCGAGGGGCACGGAAAACCATATACTCTGAAAGTGGAATGCGAAATTCCTAGCAGGTAAGTACAGTACTAATAGCTTTTGGAATCGCTAGGACTCGACTAGGGAATCGTTAGATTACTTCTAGGAGGCCTAGGGGACTCGGGTGCAGTGTGTGCACTCTCACGCGAGATGCGGACAAAAGTCTATGGTAGCTAGGAATTAGAAAGTTAGTGTTCTCGGGCGAACCCGACCTGGTAGGGAGAAAACGAAAGTAGATTCTGACCCTTGGATAGTGAGGCTATGCTGGGGCACCGAAATGCCGAAGTTACCTAGCCCAGGGCTGCAGCTGCATAGGTCTGAAAAGACGTCGGGAATCCTCGTAGACGGACCAGGAGCCGGAAGAAAAGATGCTGGCCGGTGACCAGTGAAGAAAGTTCAGTTGGATCCAAGCCTGGATCTCGAAGATAGATGACACCTGAAAGCAGAGGGGACCAAGTTCGAGACTACTAGCCAGTAGTCAGTGGGCACCAGGAGGGCACCGGATGGTAGCCACCTCGACAAGGTGAGTGGGTGACGCTGTAGCTCGAAGATCTCGCGGACCAGGAGGCGTTGTCGGCGACCAGGATGGAGGATCGAGCTGTCCCACGAAGTTGGAAGCTGTCGGCGTCGCTGGACCCAGGATTGGGCAACAAAGCCTTGGCAAATTCAAGCCCACGCGGTGGACCTAAAATGGCGTCTGGAGTGGACCAGGAGGGTCCGGGGTGCCTCTCTTGAACAAGGAAGCAAGGGCCAGTCTGGAGCAACCAGACCAGCAGTCGTGAAGTCGTTGGGCGTCGTTCAGAAGGCCACAAGCCAGCCGGCTAGTAGCCAAACAACGCGGTGCACAGCAAACAGCAGAAGGGCCCCACGCAGATCGTGGAGATGCAGGGGGGCTGACCTTGGGTGCTGGAGCTGCGCAGGGTCGGGGCTTCTCGGACCCCAAAGCACTCACCAGTGGAGGACACGGTGGGCTTGCAGTAAAGATGTCGTGCAGTCTTGGCGATCGTCGGTCCCTCAAGGTCTCGTCGCACTCACGGTTCTCAGCTTGGCTGTAGAGGTGAGTAGAGGTCAGAGGTGCCAGGGAAGCCGGGTCTCGTCGAGCTGGGTCGTCGGATTCGTGATGAAGGACTTGCAGCAGACCGCAGTGTTCTTTAGGATGGTGCCCGCTTGATGCAGGGTGACTACTCCTTAGCCACAAGGGAGAATCTTGAAGAAGAAATCGTGAAGTCCTTTCGAAGAAAGTGGTATCTTGATTCCAAAGATGATCTAATTTGAACAGGGGGCCCGCTCCTATCTTTATACTAAAAAAGGGGGCTGACCCGGTGACTAGGTCCTGCCTATGGGTGGGACTAGGTGGGGGGTGGTTACACCCCTCAGCCATGCCGGACTTCCCCAGGCCAGGGGCTGGTGTGCCCCTGGAACTGGTTCAGACCGGCCTATGCGTAGTGAGCACCGGGGTGCCACTCAGCAGTCACCTTCCTGTAAAGCCCTGCCTACCCAGGATACACAAAACCATGTCTGGGACGGTGCTAGCACCGCCCCTGACAGGAAACCCTTTGTCCAGGCTCCCCTCGCTGGAAGGACTCCCAGCTGCAGGGGGTCAGACTTGTGTCTGTGGTGGCAGCATCCATTTTGTGGAGCTGAGGCTTCAGTTAACTTTAACCGGGGTTCACAGTTACATACATGTCGTGTCCCTCTAGAAGGGTGGAATGCTAACCCCGTCGCCAGAATTGGCGAGGGGTTAGTATTCCAATTCGTATGACACCTTACTCGACATGTTTTGATAAAGCAATACCAAAGATAGCATTTAACCGCGAGGATTATAATGCACTTAAGAGTATATGGTATGCGATATCATGGAACAGCTATTAGGACTTGATTCCGCAAGCTGCAGACAGGCTCAGCTCATGCCAGAGCACCATCTCACACGATTCCAAGCACTCTGCCTTCAGGATTGTCAAGGCCTGCCATAGGAGTGACTGATAGGAATCTGTGTGTCCATTTTAGGGTTAGGTATAGGTATACTACACCTACAGCAAAGGGTGATTACACGACTTTGCCCCAGCTGTCATGCAGCCAGTTGTGTCAAATTTAGGAGGCCAGCCAGGGGTGGCATAATACATGCTGCAGCCCCTGGCAGCCCTGGGTACACCTATGCCCTGAGTTACAGGGTCTGATAAGGTGGCCCAGTACCAATTGGAAATGCACCTAGGGTACATGGAATCCATTTTAAAGAGAGAGCAGTAGGCCTGGGGTCCTGATTGGCAGGGTCCCAGGTCGACTATGTCCAAAACCAGCTAAAACACAGGGCAAAAAGTTGGGGGCAACCATAGTCAGGATGTACCTTCCTACACAACCCCCCCCCAAACGAAAGGAGATAAGGCTATCCTTGTCCAGGTAAGCCTCTATTACCTAAGTGGCCATATAAGGAAGGACCAGCTCTGGCTTGGTTTCCCCCTGTGTCATGGTCCACTAGGCAACCCCTCACCCTAAGGGTATCTGAGGGTCTCCACCATAGGGAATCTCTGTCTCTGGTGTGTCTTGGGAAAGAAGAAGGCTGATGCTGGGATGGAGTACTGAAGTGAGGCTCCTCTACCTTTGGGCTCAACTTCCTCCAATCACCATCCATCATATGTGCCTTTCTTTCTTTAGCTGAGATGCACTGAGCTCTCAGGGTCAGCCTCTGGCTACCTAAAGCTGGAGGCTGAGTCCCTCTGTTTGGCTTACTGGAGGGACAGGTCAGGTCTGGGGTTTTTAGGCCCCATGTTTGGCTGTGCCCAACAGTGTCCAGCTGTGGGAGTTCCCTAACTACTTTTAAGGGGGATCCCTCAGGAGTCTGTTCTATTTTCACTTGGCCAGGTTTACCAGCTTCAGTGATCCTAATCTGCTGATTAAGGGGTTCCTTTGGACAGGGTGCCCTTTGGGGTCCACCACTGGCCTCCCTGGTCTCTTCAGCCCTGGGCTGACTGAGGCAGGGTAGAGAGGTGCAAGTTACCTGCTCCAGACTGGGTCCCACCTGGGAAGGGTCCACTGCCATCAGGGGCTCTGCCAGGCTAGGCCTGACTACCTCTGGGGCAGTTCCTTCAACAGGGGTAGAGTCAGTTCCCTGAGGAGGCTGGCTCTCACCTAGTGTCTGGGAGGGGGAAGACTCTTCTTCCTCCTCAATGCTCTCTGTTTGAGTGGAGTGATCCATTGTTTCAGGCTTCACAACCTCACTATCTGTCTGAGTAGAGGCTGAGACCATTTCAACCTTGCCAACCTTTTCAGGAGGGCACTCAGTTTGTGTTTGAGCTGTGACTGTCACAGCCCTCCTATCCTGTTCTGGAAAGTCTGTCTGAGCCTGGGCAGTGGCTACCACTGCCCTTCCAACCTTTTCAGGGAGGACTGGTGCTTGGACTGGGGCTGTAGCTATTACTGCCCCACTAACCTGTCTGGATAGGCCTATCATTCTGGAATGAGTTTCTTGTTCCACCTCAGCCCATGCTGAGAGTTCCAGGTCATTCCCCAGTAAGCAATCTACAGGTAGGTTATCTGTCACTGCCACTCTCATGGGCCCTGTGACATTACCCCAGCTGAGCTTGACTACTGCCATGGGATGCCTTCTCTTCATTCCATGAATGTCTGTCACCTGATAAGTAAAACCAGGGGTCAGTTGAGCAGAGGGGACCAGATGGTCACTCACCATGGTGAGGCTGGCCCCTGTGTCTCTGAATGCCTCAACTTTCTGACCATTCACTAAAACTTCTTGTCTATACTTGCCCAAAATGTGGGGTCCAGTAGTGAAGTTGGCAAACCCCATGCCAGTCTCACAGACAAGAGTGTGGTCAGGGAACCTGGCTAAGCCATAGTCCTCCTGTTGGCCCAGAGTAATGCCCACCACATTCTTGGGGGCACTCCCACCACCTGGGGGTGTATTTCCCTTATTGCCATTTTTAGGGCAACTGGCATCACTTTTGTAATGGCCCACCTGTTTACAGGTATGACAATAAGGTTTCTTTTGCTCTGAAGGAGTGTTCTGGGACCCACCACCCTTGTTGGAGTTTTGGGGCCCTTGGGAAGTCTTCTCTGTGGATTTATCCCCACCCTTCTCTTGAGGCTTGGTTGATTCCTTTTTCTGGTCACCACCCTGGTTTTTAGGCCTAACCCTGGTTCTGACCCATTTGTCTGCCCTCTTACCCAATTCCTGTGGAGAGGTCAACTCAGAGTCTACCAGGTGCTGATGTAATAGCTGGTTCTGACAATTACTTAAGATTTGCTCCCTCATAATTAGATTATACAATCCTTTAAAATCAGTAACCTTACTACCCAGTAGCCAGCCTTCAAAAGCCTTAGTGGCACAATCAACAAAGTCAGTCCAATCTTGAGACTGAGTTTTCTGGGTGTCTCTGAACAGCATCCTGTATTGTTCAGTGGTTAAACCAAACCCATCAACCAGTACATTCTTCAAGACTTGGTAATTGTTAGCATCCTCCACCCTTGTGGTGAGGAGCTTATCTCTACCTTTACCATCAAAGGAGAGCCACAAGATAGCTGCCCACTGACTTTGGGGAACACCCTGCACAGTGCAGGCTCTCTCCAAAGCAGTAATCCATTTGTGGATGTCATCCCCTTCCCTAAAGGGGGGCACTATCTTATTCAGGTGCTTTTTATCAAAACTCCTTTCCCTATTGCTAGGTTTATTGCTGCCACCAGTGGGAACTAGCCCACATAATTCTTGCTCTCTAGCAAGGGCAAGTCTCTCTTTGGCCAGGGCAAGTTCTTCCCTTTCAATCCTCAGTTTGACTGCCCTTTCTTCAGCTTCATACACTCTCCTCTTAGGGGAAGACATCCCTCTGTGAGAAGAGTTGAGAGAGCCATTGGTTCGAAAGGATCTGTTAGAGCCTCTTGATAGAGACCTAACTCGTCCATTCCCAATGTTAAGCTGGCCTGAGAGGGGTCCTAGGGCTCTCCTAGTGTCACTCCCATGCCTGCTTAAGTTGTCCCTAGTTAGCTGACTAACTATTTCTGGACCTTTGTCTGCCTCATCCCCAGATGTCTCCTGATCATCATCCTCCTCACCTGTGAGATGGATGAGATCTGGGTCACCCCTGGTTCCTTCTAGGGCTGGCATGTCCCCTTCTGGATGAGAAGAGCTAAGAAGTTTCTCAGCCTTTCTAGCATCATAAGTCTCTAAGAGACCAATCAGAAATGGGATTGTGGGGTTAGACCCCTGTTTTAGCTTCCTGGAGGTACACACTTGTCTCATCTCCTGGAAACTAAGGGCTGCATATCTAGAAGAGGCCTGTGGAGGGTCCTCAACCATCAGAGGGGTCTCAGTAGACTCTCCGAGGTTAGACATGCTTCTAGTGTGGTGTAAGTGATGCACCTACCTACACTATGTGTTTGCCTACTGATCCCTTGCTAGAGTTGCAGCCAAGGTGTGCTAAGCCTTGAGGAGCTACAACAGCTGGTTCAGTAGAACTCAGAGTATTCTAAGCTTTAGTTATATGTACCTAACAGTACTTATGTGATCTTTCAACAAGATATTCTTAGGATACGTGTGGTAAAACAACAGCAAGCTCAAATCCCAACCGCTGCTCACCAATGTGAGAAGGTGGCCTGATATGCAGTGCTCACTATTCTAGTGAACACTATGTATCAGTCCAGCAACCCTTATTGATGATTGGTTGTAAGTCAACCTTATAGACCAGCTATCCTAGTAGCGTGGATACGAGCAGTCTAAGGCTAAAGACTCGAGAGGGCGTGTTAAGCCAGCTGTTTACCACACATATACCCCTTGAATACCAAGTGAAAGGACACCACACAAGTGTTATGAAAATAAACAGTTATTTATTTAAAGATCACAACAGCCCTGTACTCTTTATGAGGACAGGGTACTAAGCACAAACCAAAACTCTTACAAAAATACTTAAGTTAGCACAGTATATACAAATGCCCGAGGGGCACGGAAAACCATATACTCTGAAAGTGGAATGCGAAATTCCTAGCAGGTAAGTACAGTACTAATAGCTTTTGGAATCGCTAGGACTCGACTAGGGAATCGTTAGATTACTTCTAGGAGGCCTAGGGGACTCGGGTGCAGTGTGTGCACTCTCACGCGAGATGCGGACAAAAGTCTATGGTAGCTAGGAATTAGAAAGTTAGTGTTCTCGGGCGAACCCGACCTGGTAGGGAGAAAACGAAAGTAGATTCTGACCCTTGGATAGTGAGGCTATGCTGGGGCACCGAAATGCCGAAGTTACCTAGCCCAGGGGCTGCAGCTGCATAGGTCTGAAAAGACGTCGGGAATCCTCGTAGACGGACCAGGAGCCGGAAGAAAAGATGCTGGCCGGTGACCAGTGAAGAAAGTTCAGTTGGATCCAAGCCTGGATCTCGAAGATAGATGACACCTGAAAGCAGAGGGGACCAAGTTCGAGACTACTAGCCAGTAGTCAGTGGGCACCAGGAGGGCACCGGATGGTAGCCACCTCGACAAGGTGAGTGGGTGACGCTGTAGCTCGAAGATCTCGCGGACCAGGAGGCGTTGTCGGCGACCAGGATGGAGGATCGAGCTGTCCCACGAAGTTGGAAGCTGTCGGCGTCGCTGGACCCAGGATTGGGCAACAAAGCCTTGGCAAATTCAAGCCCACGCGGTGGACCTAAAATGGCGTCTGGAGTGGACCAGGAGGGTCCGGGGTGCCTCTCTTGAACAAGGAAGCAAGGGCCAGTCTGGAGCAACCAGACCAGCAGTCGTGAAGTCGTTGGGCGTCGTTCAGAAGGCCACAAGCCAGCCGGCTAGTAGCCAAACAACGCGGTGCACAGCAAACAGCAGAAGGGCCCCACGCAGATCGTGGAGATGCAGGGGGGCTGACCTTGGGTGCTGGAGCTGCGCAGGGTCGGGGCTTCTCGGACCCCAAAGCACTCACCAGTGGAGGACACGGTGGGCTTGCAGTAAAGATGTCGTGCAGTCTTGGCGATCGTCGGTCCCTCAAGGTCTCGTCGCACTCACGGTTCTCAGCTTGGCTGTAGAGGTGAGTAGAGGTCAGAGGTGCCAGGGAAGCCGGGTCTCGTCGAGCTGGGTCGTCGGATTCGTGATGAAGGACTTGCAGCAGACCGCAGTGTTCTTTAGGATGGTGCCCGCTTGATGCAGGGTGACTACTCCTTAGCCACAAGGGAGAATCTTGAAGAAGAAATCGTGAAGTCCTTTCGAAGAAAGTGGTATCTTGATTCCAAAGATGATCTAATTTGAACAGGGGGCCCGCTCCTATCTTTATACTAAAAAAGGGGGCTGACCCGGTGACTAGGTCCTGCCTATGGGTGGGACTAGGTGGGGGGTGGTTACACCCCTCAGCCATGCCGGACTTCCCCAGGCCAGGGGCTGGTGTGCCCCTGGAACTGGTTCAGACCGGCCTATGCGTAGTGAGCACCGGGGTGCCACTCAGCAGTCACCTTCCTGTAAAGCCCTGCCTACCCAGGATACACAAAACCATGTCTGGGACGGTGCTAGCACCGCCCCTGACAGGAAACCCTTTGTCCAGGCTCCCCTCGCTGGAAGGACTCCCAGCTGCAGGGGGTCAGACTTGTGTCTGTGGTGGCAGCATCCATTTTGTGGAGCTGAGGCTTCAGTTAACTTTAACCGGGGTTCACAGTTACATACATGTCGTGTCCCTCTAGAAGGGTGGAATGCTAACCCCGTCGCCAGAATTGGCGAGGGGTTAGTATTCCAATTCGTATGACACCTTACTCGACATGTTTTGATAAAGCAATACCAAAGATAGCATTTAACCGCGAGGATTATAATGCACTTAAGAGTATATGGTATGCGATATCATGGAACAGCTATTAGGACTTGATTCCGCAAGCTGCAGACAGGCTCAGCTCATGCCAGAGCACCATCTCACACGATTCCAAGCACTCTGCCTTCAGGATTGTCAAGGCCTGCCATAGGAGTGACTGATAGGAATCTGTGTGTCCATTTTAGGGTTAGGTATAGGTATACTACACCTACAGCAAAGGGTGATTACACGACTTTGCCCCAGCTGTCATGCAGCCAGTTGTGTCAAATTTAGGAGGCCAGCCAGGGGTGGCATAATACATGCTGCAGCCCCTGGCAGCCCTGGGTACACCTATGCCCTGAGTTACAGGGTCTGATAAGGTGGCCCAGTACCAATTGGAAATGCACCTAGGGTACATGGAATCCATTTTAAAGAGAGAGCAGTAGGCCTGGGGTCCTGATTGGCAGGGTCCCAGGTCGACTATGTCCAAAACCAGCTAAAACACAGGGCAAAAAGTTGGGGGCAACCATAGTCAGGATGTACCTTCCTACAGTAATTATAAAAGAAACTGATGTCAGCACGTTGGGGAAGGGTTTATGTGTACTATGTCAGTGTCACGTCTGATGGACAACATTGGTACAGAGTCGCTCAAAGCCCTTTACTGGAGCGCAGAGGTTCTGCTGTAGAAAAGTTTATGGATCCTGTCTGGTACTTGTGGATAATTTAAAGGTAGAAATCTGCGGCTAGAACTTTTCTGTACCAGATAAGGCGTTACCAAAGGTAAGTAACTTATTTCTCAACTCAGGAACATTTCACCAATATTGCACCCATATGTGGACTTCAGTTCTAGTAATCCATCCCCAAGACACAACCAAGGGTAGGCCCTACCACACAACAATTTAAAAACAGAACAATGTAACATGCACACACTACACATGTATTCTCAAAAGATGCATATATTTGCTTTTATTGACAATGTATGAAAAATTGAGAGCCACAATAGTTGTGCCCTACTTCACAACAAATATATCAAGATCTAAGCAACATAAAACTAGTTTGAAAACATGAACACTGAAACACCTTTCAGGCATCCCTTTTTCCTTCTATCTATTAGTAGAACCCAGCTTAATTAAAGAACACAGACATCTCAAAGATGATATTGAAGTCACTGAAAATCTCGTCCCAAAAAGGAATTAGCATTGTAAGCTGTAGTGAGTGAAGTTATTAATTTGGGAGATGGATAACTCTACCAACTAAACAAATCCACTCTGGTGAGATCAAAGCACAGTTCAGAGTAAAGCTTTGCTCAACCCTTGGTAGGTATGGCACAAGCAACATGAAATCTCTAGAGAAGTATGTCTTAAGTTCAAGCAGTACCAACAGTTTAAAGGAAAAACATAACACAAGAACAGTTTAGATTTAGAACAATAGAGAGAGGTTCACTGAGCAAAAGGACACCCGTCTATTAAAATATGTTAAAGGAAACAGTAGAAATAAAAAAAGAAAAAAAAGAATTGAAGACCTATCTTTTTATTTAAACAAATCTTCACATGTCTGTGCTTGCCTACCCTTTCTCCAGGCTTGCGCCGGGACACTCCTCGGAGT
This sequence comes from Lissotriton vulgaris, assembly GCF_964263255.1. Lineage (NCBI taxonomy): Eukaryota > Metazoa > Chordata > Amphibia > Caudata > Salamandridae > Lissotriton > Lissotriton vulgaris. The sequence goes on from NW_028252499.1 coordinate 10,245, forward strand.
ATCTGAGTGCGCTAAAAGTGCAAGTAACTAACAAAATAGATAGGAATGTTTACTTTTTTAAGCAAAAAGCAGCTAGAAAAGTTAAATGGTCAGCATTGTCACTATTCATAGTTGACTGGCACCTCAGCAGGATTTCAGGCCAACCACGATGGCGTAGGGATTGGAAACACCAAGTGGATAATTTTGGTGAATTTTTTTAACTCTGGACTTAGTTTTTGCCATGGAAATTGAAATTTGCCATGGGGCCAATGTTCAGTGGCCATTAGGGTCCCTTAAAGTTGAATAGAGCATGAGTGATCTCTCACTAAAGTCATTGGTTTTCTTGCCAATAGTTCCAAGTAGCTGAAACCAGGATTTTCGAGCCACTGAGATCTCTTCACAGCTTGTATAGATTTTCCCAATGCACTGGTCTATGGTTTTTGCTTGAGACTTATTCACTTGTTTAAAATTTAGAATTTTCCAGTAGACCATAGCTAGAAGCTGTAGTGCTCAGCAGCATGGAACTGACCCGCCTTTGGTACATTCCTTGTCCTAGTCCTCCTGAGGTAGAAAAACGGACTAAGTTCAAACATTTTCAAGTTGCTGAGAAAGTTTCTCCTGGTTAATTCTGGAGCTGCTTTGAGGCATCAAAGGCCAGATGTACTAACCTTTTTCATGCAACACAGTGGAGCAAGGCATCTATCTACTAATATATGGCAACCTTCTGCTCTCCCATAGCACTGGCGCAGTTTAGGTAGCCTAGTGCCAACCCAGGTACTTTTCCACCATGGTGTAAGGCACCTGCATTACAAGAATTGTTTGTGTTCAGGAAGAAGTGCCTTTCTGCACAAACACAACCCCTCAATTCATTTTCCCCTTTCCCTGTGTGTTGCAGAATGAAAAGGGTACTGGAAATAACTTGGCATGTCCAAATCAAACGAGGTAGTGCTAAAGCCCCTTTTGTTCTGCCTGCAGCTCCTTTCTACTTCCAGATAGCTAATCGCTACTTAGTGGTTAGCGGTTAATACCCATCTGCTCTTCCTGGACTTAGAAACATGCTATTGTCCTCTAAACCAGAGATGTGAACTTTCTTGGCTCTGCAGGTTTTATGAGAGCCAGTTCTGGCTCTAAAAGCATATGCTATATTTTCTCAAAGTTACCCTTCCACATAAGTTATCATAATCTGATTTCACTATTAATTCGAATTTAGAAATTATGTTAGAAATAACTTTGAAGCATTTTTCTAGCATTTTCTTAGCAGAGATAATACATAAATATGTTAATCCTATGTGGGTCTGCCCAGGGAAAAGTCTAGCAAAGCCTACATAGTGTAAGAGCTCTGGATTTTGATTCACTGTGGCAGCACACTAACCCCAATATGTAGTGTGTCTCATTTTTATACATATTTAAACAGCTGCCCCTGTAGGCTTACAAGGCACATCTTAGAAATCATTTATAAATATGTAAAAATAGGATTTTCCTACAATACAAAGGCAGTTTTCTTTGCTTTACAACAGAAGAAGAGCCAGAGTACAGTGGTGTGTCAGGCAAACATACAACTTTGTCCTAGATGTGTGTGGTGTAAATATGTACTGCAGACCATTTATTCTATTGAACCCCAATCAATGAGAAAATAGAGAAAAACAGTACTAGGAACATTTCCATAACGTGACACAGAAATGAAAATGAAATATGTTACACATGTCCAACATACCATGGAATAGCAATGCTAAGCTGCAACCAAGAGACAGATTTGATAAGAAAAAACCTCTTCATCTTAGTGAGTCTTGGGCGAAAAACCATTCGGAATTTCTGCTTGTGGCATGCAACCTCCTCACCATCTCTCCAGCTTTTGCCCTGAAGATGTGTGACTCAGGAACATCCAACCTGATCTGTGATTGAAGAGCATGTGCACCAGAAGCAACCAACAACATGCATACTGTCGGCGATAGACCATTATACAGGGAGATCTCAGTTCTGTGCCACCCAAACACTAGGGATGTGCAATGGTGGGCCACCCATACACATTACTACTGGTACACCATGGACATGAATCTCCAGCTGCAGTATGATGATAATAACAAGAGTCTCACGTGCACTCTCACATCTGCAGTGTGGTGCTCACACAAGGTTACAATAACTGTGTGCCAACAGGCTCAATCCTACTCGTGTCACATGTTGAAGCAGAAGATGAGAATTCCTTTTTTGAAGGTTTCAAGGTTGGAAGCACACTTTCCTAGTTTTATTCCAAACTTATTATTATTTAGATGTGTCCTCACTGTCAAATGTCCTTATCTAGTTTAGACTTTGCAGCCTCTTATCAACCGATGGGGACTCTTTTAAATCTGAAGATTATTCTGTTCTCTGAACTTTAGCTCTGCTTTTTCTTTATACCTTATTACTGACTCTGTTCAACACAGCTTGTTTTTATCAAACCTATATCTCTTCTGGGGAGCAAACATCTGCAAATAGGATTGCTAGATGGTATTTGCACTGACAAAGCACTTTTGTAGCTCAGCAGCTGATGCTCCAAATATATCCATATGACTTCATCACCAGTTTGTGTGCCTCATTCACTCCTTGTACACATGGCCAAGGCTATTTGCTGCAGACTCCTGTATTAAGAAATTGATTCCATATAAAAGATTCTTCATCAATGGTAAGGATAATTTCTGATTCAGCCTATGTCATTAGTGCTCCATTAAATCTACACATAAGATTCACACACAACACTGACATCATTTTAACTCGCATATTTCAGAAATATTAATCAGTACAGCAGCTTTCGTTTTAATAGTCTGGGTTTTTCATCTTGCAGGAGATATGCTACAATTAACAGTCTTAAACATAACAAAGCCACCCGAGATTGTACTTTGCTTACTATATATCCCTCAGGAATATACCCGAAACATTCTACTATTGGACATACACAAAAATGTGGTGGGATGTCCCTTCACATTTTTGTTAATATCCAATAGTAGAATTTGTTGTGTTTAAGACATTGTTTTGGAGGCCAGCTCACCCTTGAAACCCCATAGCCTCTCGATCTCTGCCTTGGATTTCCTCCAGGGGTATGTGTTTGGCTACAATTAACAGTGCCAAACTTAAAATAATTCATGTTAGTAGCATGCAAAATGGCATCTTCCAAGTGATTTCAATGTCTTGAAGAGATCAGAAGTAGGAAAATCTTTCTTTGCAGATACATAATGGCTGTTCTTTAGACAAAATTTGATTATTGTTAGTGGTGGCCTGTGCTCTATTCTTTCGTTGTCCCATGATGAAGGGGATAGCAGGAGTGTCTATGTGATGCAAAGTGCCGGGATGAATGTTTCTCTACATGAAAAAAAACCTTTAGATCAGGTTTTCATTTTTTCTTACTCACTTTGGCATGAACATTCTCTGTTATTAACTTATTTAAGCATCGTTATATTGCACCCATCACAAATGCGTCACACTGTTGATTCCTGATGAGAGTTAAATATGTTTTGATTATTTAAGACCTTTGAGAGCTATCTGAATTTCTGTGAAAGAACTTCACATGAAATGAAAATCCCTTCATAGGTAGACATTGTAATGAGTTTTTGGCTGGAGGTATTAAAAAAAATATTGTTGGTATTGCTGAAAGAATGTATGGAAACATGCCGCTTGGGTATTGAACCTGTGCTGAACTATTTTGATGATCAACGATAGAGGGTTCTGGCCCATAATCAGTAAGGCTAGGCCAATCTTCGTAAGCTAGCAACAACACACATTCCAATACTGATGCTTGATAAACAAATTGCGTCATCAAATCACACGTGACACTCATAGTGACTGAAAAAAACAATTTTTAATTCCTTGATTTACAAAGGATTTTGAAATTCAATTTTGTCAAAAAACCTTATCAGTTCACACAATAGTCTTATTAACCAATTTACATAGACCACACTAGTTCCATCACATATATACCATATAATATTTGTCACATATATTAGATTACACTAATCATAACATAGACAACATATTCATACAATAATGATAAATGAGCAAGCTCAGGCTCCAAACTTTACAAAACATGAAAGATAACAAAAATGAGAAACAAGGAAAAAAAGAAAAAGCCCAAAAGGGTTGAAAGTTATTTTAGAAATGCAGTGTTTCTTTTTTTGAAAAAAGCAAAAAAACACAACCCCAATGTGGGCACTGACCAACCAGTGTGTTATTCAGGTAACCAAGGCAATAATTTCCATAATGTTTCAAAACATTAGTCACAAGTATACAAAAAACGGTTAGCCTGATAGTGAATATGTGTACACTTGTTTGGTCAGAATTTAGGTCAATGCGTTTCGAACCCCTCAACAACCTTGGGCGTGGTTCTCCTCAGGACCTGGAACACAAAAGAGCTGAAAAAAGAAAGAAACGAGAGGAAGTGCTTGTAATGTAAATGTAAATGTAATTTGTACTTGTAAAGCGCACTAATATCCCAACTGGGGTGTCCTGGCGCTGTAACGCATACCGCTGTGGAACCCTTCCTGGCTTTTCCCTGTGAAATGTCCACTCCTGGGAACCCCCAAGGTGAAGCCAGGCATCCCAGTGCTGTTGGGGCAGTTGTGGAGATTAGGCAAGCTATTGCCCAGAGTTGCAGAGTGGGACTTATGATTAGAATAGGGTCTGAGGAGAGAATTATCAGGTCTGAGGAAATTGAGCCCAAGACCCACCGAGGCAAGAATTCAATCCTGGTCCCGGGCCAGACCTCTGCATCAGGGTCTGCCGCTCTAACCATTGAGCCACACTTCTCAACTTGTGTCATCACTTGCAACACCAATTTAACAAGGCACATCTGCCCTATGAATTCTAGCTATGGTTTACCTTATTTGAGATTATCCAATCTCTTGCCAAAACGTTTGTGTGGCAAAGAAAGAAAAAAGAACAGAAAGAAGACAAGAAAAAACTGTGTTAGTCTTGTTTCTGGCACTTGTTGGAGGGAACTATTTTGATTACCAGCCATGGGGTGTGTGGATGATTATGGCAAATGGTTTTATTTACTTCAAACTTAATAGAAGTTGAGAAATTCTGTGTGATAAATATTGATAAGAATATAGGACAGCAGTGCACTTCAAAGAATGTTATCGCCCACTGGCTCCCATTTAATCGCATTCTGTCACTTGCAGGTGAACCAGGCAAACCAAGCTATGGCAGAGAGGGGCGTGATGGTGAGCGTGGTCCCCCTGGAGAGGCTGGTCTGCCTGGAGTTCCTGGTGCCCCTGGCCATCCTGGCCAGCCTGGATATTGTGACCCCTCGTCCTGCAGCCTGCAGGCCATCGCCTCACCTCTATCCGAAAAAGACTTCAATCAGAAAGGGCCTTGAACAGCCTAGCAGGAAGATCCTACCTACACATAGCCCTGAAACTAGAGACCAAAGCATGAAGACAAAACACACAGAATCCGGCTTCTTTCTGGCAAGCAGACTTTGACATGCTGTGTGTGAAATCTCTTATGCGAGTTGTATCAGAAGACGGAAGTATTTATTTACGGTGCCTTAAAAACAACCTATAGAAGACCTCCTATTTTCCAGAATGAACAAGAGAATCGAAAGGAACAGTGTATTTTCCCCATTCTGTCACCTTCCTCTGGTGTTAAGTACACTAAAAGTCAGAGGACTGACGTTGAACAGGGAGAAGTGTTTACCTCAGTTGTAGCTATTGCCTCCAGTGACACTTATGTAATATAAGAATGTGTCAGACAAAAAACAGCGACTTTATCAACTCACTGACAGTGATTTTCCCCGTACATGTACTATACTGTATACTAAGGCTTTGCATCAGATCACTTAGATTTCACTTGTACAGAGAAGGCTTCTGGTCCACTGTCTTAAAATGCACTTCAAAGGTTCACCGAATGATACAAATCAAGGATAATGTGTGATTTCTAGCACACCAAAAATCGATAGGTTAGACAGAATAACTCTACATCCACACACACCTTTCAAGTGGAATTTTTTTAAGAATTTGCATCAAATAGTTTTCTTTCTTTTGTGTGCTTGTTCTGTGAAGGCGTCTTAAAATCCAGAATCAAACAGACATTGTAACTGAGATTATTTATTTTATATTACCTAAATTGATCTCTCTGGTTGTACAAAGGGAAGAAATAAATTGTGTTTCTTAACCTTGGGCATGTTTTTGTGTGACTGGTGCCATAGAAGTCTAAAGGAATAGTGGAAGTAAGCCTAAGCAATATCAACCGGGTATAACTTTTACTTTTCACCTGTTCTTCCTTTTCTATAAACAGTCCGCCTTTCCAAGTATGTTTCACTCTGCTGTATAAAGTACTTGCTACTTTAAACATTTATAAACCCTCTTAGTTTCTTTCTCCCTTCAGAATGAAATAAAGCTGTTGTTTTTCAGTAGTTGCTCATTTTGCTTTTAGTTTCAACAACTTTTTAATGTAAAGCATTGCTGGCGTGCATTTTCTGTCAGTGTACAGACTCTTGTCTGTTTTTCTGTTTGTTGGTTGCAACGTCACCAGACTCTTGAGATAGACTAACTAGAAGAAGGAAAGGATTCACGCTAGCAAGACATCAGTTTAAATGTCTTGCACTGTTATATATTGTGTTTTATACTTAACCACTTTCTCCGATGAAGGCTGAAATAATGATGGCCTGTGAACAACAATCTTATTAGGCTAGTTTGCGTCAGAACGTGACAATAGAGGCACTGGTTCAAAGGCGAATCACAGTATGACAGAAGTGTTAGTATTAAAACACAAGGAAGAGACAAAATGTATCTGGGAGCCACAATACTGTTAGAAGCTAGCTTTAGATTTCATTGTTAATGCCAGTCATTTAAAAAAGTCGGGGATGGAGGAGGGATAGGAAAAATAAGAGAAAAGAAACATCGGTAGTAGGGGGACAGGAAGAAAGGACATAGACAAGAAAAGTGTGTACCACAAAGTCATCAAGAAAATATAGATTGCGATTCATGCAGCTATTAAAACACCACATTATAAGACTACAAATTGCTTGTAAACCGCAAATCCATAAAACTAACCTCAATGCACCTTGTTGGTTTTTATTAATTCTGCTAAGATACTGATTATACATTACAAAAAAAACGGAGGGTAACTCAGAATAAGCTGGCAAAAAACTAAAATAAAAATATGGATGATATTTACACATATCATTAAAGCACATGTCTGTCTCCAGATTACATACGTAGAGAAAACGTCTTGAATTGTATGCATCAATCAGCACACCTATTCATGCATCATATGTATCGAATAAATCAGGATTTCCATGATTTTTGTATATTACCTTACACTACTGACAGAAGAGAATGTGCCGGCCATTTTTTAAATTTAGTATAGGGAACATCTGTGTTCCAAGTAACAAAAAGGATATTTACAAACATTTTCAATGGCGCTTTCCACCTTATTTACAGGCTTAAAAGGCTTATAGAAAAAAGGTTAGAGTAAGTATGTAAATGCGGGGACATTTTTGGACACCTTTGATATTTTAGAGGGCATGCAGATATAGGTTCTGCTCGGACGAAATATTTTGCAAAGGCCCATAGGTGCCGCTTCTGCTAATGAGAATTCCCAAAGGTGGAATATCTGTCAGTAAATACTCCAGGAATTATTTGTGAATCCCCAAAAAGAAGTGTGAGCATTTCTCCCAAATGAACTAGGAAGGCTACAGTAATAGATTTGAGGATTTTTAAAGCAATTGTTTCATAAATGTACTTGTGCATGAAAAAGCTCCTAAAGAGCAAAGCATAGCTTTAAAACCACGCAGAAAATTAAATGAGTCCATTGTAGTAAGAGAGAACGACCAGGCAAGCTCACGTAAATAAAAACTAAGAATTAAACCTTGCTTTGGTTCACATAGACAGAATGAGAACCCGTTGCAATGATGCTGGACTACACATAATTTATTGCAGTCTGAAGACGTGTGTGTATGGTGAGTCGCAAGATCATATTAGAAAAGTATAATGAAGAGATACATGCATAGATTCTTGTGCAGTAAAAGATCCATTACAAGACCTTGGATTAAAGAACTTAGGGCCAGATGTAGGCAAATGAGAAATACGGATTTCTTAATAGCAAATTTTACCGATTCGCTATTAAGAAATCGGTATATTCTATGTAGGTAAAGATTTGGTAAAAAATACAGAATCCTTAATATTCCTTATTACCGAATCGGTAATTGAGATTCGGTAAGAAGGAATACCTACCCATTCATTTCTATGGGCTTGGAGGCCCATAGGAATGAATGTACAGACATTCAGTATTAGCGATTCGGTATTACTGAATCGATAATACCGGGAGGCATTTCAAGGGTGCCAGGGTGTCCAAAGGACACCCTGATGCACCCCTGAAATGTGCATGTGTGCACATGTGGTGCACATACATGCCCTAAGGGCATGGATGTGTGCCACATGGCACTTTAAAAAAAGCAAAAAAGTGTTTTTTTAAGGGAAATCGGTAATTACCACCAGCTTTAGGTTGGTGGTAATTACCGATTTCTTAAGGGTCAAAAGCACTCCTCAATGTGCTTCCTACATTGCATTTAAGGAATCGGTATTACCGATTCCTTAAATGCATGAGCAATAAGGAATCGGTATTAAGGAATCGGCTAAAGACCGGTCGGTAATGCTGAAATTTACCGAATTTCGGCGTTACCGACCGGTATTTACCCACCTACATCTGGCCCTTAACTGAGAAGCAAGGAGAGATTCAGAATGCAAGAGGAGCAATATAGGAGAACTGGAAGAAATTACCCAGAAATATTTAATTTTGCTCATCATTTCCTCAATCAGTACTTGATGAACATAAATAAATTCAATGATAAGGCCCTGTGTACTCAAATTTGGTCAAAAGTTGTGATTACCTGTAACGCTACGGGCTTAATTATACAATGGCATTTTCCAAAATCTGTAGGTCCGGTAGTTCACTGATAACCTACTAATAAATGTTAGGTCATTGTTCTACATCCTATTTCCAACCTTCCAGTTTGTCTCGCTTCTATATTCATCATGCAATGGATAAGGAAACCCATAAACCACATTTATGGTATTATGGTTTATTCATGATCAATTTATGATATACTTAATTATAGAGGAAATGTTAATTCGCTTCATAAATGCACAGGTAACATATTTGCTCAATGATTAATTCCCACTGAGGTCCCCTGGGCAGACATTAATGTGTTAGTTGTTTTAAAGACCTATAAAAGGTCAAAATGAGTCATTGCTGAATAAAGCTGTTTATTTTATAAGAAACAAAGGGGCCCATTTATGGGGATTGAGCAGGGCAGTGCAGCAAGTCAACTTGCTTGTGCTGCCCTGTGTCAAAGTGAAAGGGCAGAAATGCGCTGTATCTATGGTATTCTTTGCAATCCTGTCCTTTACCCTGTGCTGGTGCCGTTTCAGCAGCATAGCGCCAACTCAAGCAACCTTGCATCATGGTGCAAGGGTGTCTGCGTTGCATGGAGGATTGTGTTTGTGCAGGAAGGACCTTCTTGCAGAAAAGTAATCCTGGTAGGCTTTTCCCTCTTTCTATTTTTGCTGCAGGATGAAGCATACATAGAAAGAGGATAAAACAAGGAAAAATAAAAGAATTTATCCTCGTTGCACCTGCAGATTTTGTGCGGTTGTCCATGGTCTTGTAACTCTGGGGATGCATCAAAATCCATGGGTGTTGTCTGGAAACAACCACCTTAAAGACCATGGGCAGAGTAAGGTAATTCAGCAATTTGCGCTTCCTTGCCTTACTCCATATCTGTGAGACCATTCAAAGTTATGGAAAGTGGCTTTGCAAGGCCTCATACATATGATTTGGTGGTTTATGCCGCTGTTGCGTCATAAAAAATTGATGCAACAGTGGTGCAAGAGGCTCATAAATATGCCCTAAATTCTTTCGTTAGCATTCATCTAACTACACAGACTGTATTCCACAGTTTTGTGATGGTTTTAGAAAATCAGCTTGTGATGAATGTTGTAAAAGAAGGTAAATGGTTAAGATTATCTGATAGAGACTTCTAGCTGCAGATTTCTTAAGTTTGAATTTTTCCAGGCAACAGGTTGGATCTGGAAACTTTTTTGCTGAGCAATACCCTTTGTGCATGCCATCGGGTCACTCCATGCGGCTCGGCATGACGTCATAGGCATCGTTAGCGTCGGATATGATGTTGTGGTGCCTATATTGGTGGCACCCAGGAACGTGGACATCAGTTCTCTTCTTTCTGTGCCAGTTAAGCACTGATCCAGGAAGAGCTACCCCTCTGCTTCTTTTTGGCAGGTTTTTTCTCAATGTTTTTGTTGACTTCAATATTTTTTTAGTCTTTGTGTGTGAGGGATGTCTTCGAGAAAGACAGGGTTTAAATCATTGGGGGCGGTCCCCACACAATGTCGGTCACCAATCCCCACCGTGTATGCCTAAGGTGTCTCGAGCGTGACCACGATCCGATGTCATGGTCAGGCTGTCGGGCCATGGCTCCTAAGACATTGGGGGTGTGCCCTTTGAAGCTCCTACCAGCCCAACAACTGTCAAGCGAGTCTCCATGGAGGTCCCGGTCCTGATCGAGGAAGAGGAGGTCAGGTCAGGGCTGCTCCTGAAGCCAAAAGTCCTCTTCATCCCACTCGAGGTTATCGGGACACTCGGGGAAGAGACACAAGATAAAAAAGAAGTCCAAGCAGACTTCATCTTCACTTCGGATGTCATCCGTCGACAAAGGAGGTAAGGAGCATCGATTCTCTAGGCACGGTTCTGTAGAGCCGGCACCAGGGTCGACTTTGCACCTCATTCCTTTTCCGGGAGCAGGAGTGACGCACGTATTTGAGCAGGGCAACCCCTCTGGTGAGCCTTCAGGGTTGGCAGGGGCCTCGTTGGATTCAAGCCATCGGTTCCAGCCATGGCACCAGTGGGGTCCCAGGGATCTGATAATGGATCTGGGTCGATGTGGGTCATGCCACCGCAACCTTTCATGGCATCAGACCTGAAGTCGATGCCTGTGGTGCTGCCGGTGCCCATCAGTGAGCCAACCCTATCCTCATTCCTGATGGCACGGAGGCAGAAGGACGTTGCTCAACACTGATTCTGATGTTGATTGAATTGAAGGGTTCTATGTTGTTGCCTGAGAATTTGCGGATGTGTTAGGCTTGGGAGAGGAATGGGGGGGTCTGTGGACCCTCTTGAACACCAGAATGACTCTCAAGAGCAGTTGGACTGGTATGGGGAGCTTGGAGAAGCCAGTGGCCTGGACACTTCTCCAGATACTGGCATGCTCTCTCCGCCAACTGTGGCTATGGATGATGGGGAATCATATACCATGGAGAGCAGCTGAAGTCCTTGGACTGGAGCTGCCCTCAGTGGAGGTCAGGACTAACCACCTAACCAAAGTGCATCAGCCTGGGTCTTCCACCTCAGAACCCCTGTTACCACTTATATAAGTGTTTACTGATGTCCTTCTAGGCATGTCACTCAAGTCTAGCACAATGGTTCCTGTGAATAGGACAATTACCCGCCACCATCGCCCAGGGCAACACCCCAGAACATTTGGTGGTGCAGGCCTTTACGTCCTATGGCACGTTCCCTTTTGTCCCTCCGGATAGGGAATCCAAGAGGCTGGATTAATTTGGGAAGAAAATGTTTTCTTCTACCTGCTTGGCATTGCGGTCAGTAAATACTGTGTGCTTATTGGGAAGTTTCACCCACTCTCTTTGAGAGACGGTTGTGCAAGTGCTGCCACAAGTCCTTGAGGAGTACCAGGCTGTGCTCTCTCATGTTGTTAAGGACGGGAGAGATGAAGCAGAATTCACCATCAAGTGTGGCCATGGTACGATTGATTTGCTGGGCAGATTGATTTCCATGACAATGGCCTTGAAGCGCCACGCCTGGCTTAGGACTACTGGCGTCTCAGGCGAGGTCCAGGTGAATCTGATGGACATGCTCGGTGATGGAACCCGCTTTTTTGGGTAAAAGGACCTAGTGAGGTTCAAGGACTCTCGAGCTACAGCCAGATCTTTAGCCCTCTCTACTACACCTGGTGGCCTGTCTGCCTTATGCTTCTTTCATGGCAACGGAAGGGGTTTCCAGCCACGTCAGCCCTAACCTAGCCACTGTCCTGTGCAGGCTTCCCAAGCTGTGCAAAGACGTGAACGCGGTTCATTCTAGTCCAGGAATAGAAGTCAGAAGTCGTCAGCCACCCTACCGTCAGTAGCCGCAGCCTCCAAGCATTCCTAGTCTGACTCTGCAAGACCACACCACTCCAGTTGGCAGTCGAATTCATCATCATTTCCCCCGGGGGAGGCCCATAGCATTGGACAAGTGGGTCTTGCAGATCATTCTCTCCTTTGCCTTTCCTTTCCTCCTCCCATTCTGCCAAATTAGGAATGGCTGACGAGGGTCATTTAAAATTGCTCCAGGAGGAAGTTACAGTTTTCTTTCCCAATTGACCCATAGAAAGGGTCTTGGTTTCAGAAGTAGGCAGTGACTGTTATTCCGGCTAACTTCTGATTCCGAAGAAAAACAATTTTAGATCTTCGGACCGTCAATCTCTTCCTCATTGAGGAAAAATTCAAGATGCTCACTCTGACTCAGGTCTTGTCTGCCCTAGACCATGGAGACTGGATGGTAGCGTTGGACCTGCAGGATGTGTATTTTCACATCTCCATTCTGCCGGGCCCCAGGTGTTACCTGCCCTTCAAGATAGACTGCAAGCACTTTCAGTTTACCATGCTCCCCTTCGTCCTAACCGGCACCCCTTGGGTGTTCACCAAGGTGATGGCAGTGGTTGAAGTTCATCTGTGTAGGTCAGGGGTGTCAGACTTCCCCTACCTGGACGACTGGCTGTTAAAGGCGTCCTCACCTCAGGCAGTCGTCTTCCACCTTCAGACTACGGCGAACCTCCTGCATTCACTGGGGTTCTCTATAAATGTGCCAAAGTCACACCTGACTCCTTCTGTGATGCCACCTTTCATTGGAGCTGTTCTGGACACAGTGCAGTTTCGGGTCTACCCTCCTTAGCAGCGAGTGCAGGATATTCGGGCTATGATACCGATGTTTCATCCTCTAGATTAAGGGAAAGTGATCTCCAGCAGAGTCAGGTTCCACATCAATTTGTTGGAACTCTGAGCGATTTGTTGGCATTGAAGGCATTTCTTCCCTCTGTCAAGGGGAATTTAGTGCAGGTGTTCACGAACAACACTACTGCCATGTGATACTGCAACAAGCAGGACGGGGTAGGGTCATGGACCCTTTGTCAAGAGGCCCTGCATCTCTGGACATGGCTGGAACAGCAGGGCATATTCTTGGTGGTTCATAACCTAGCAGGATCTCCGAACACCAGGGAGGACGAACTCAGCCAATTGATGCCTAGCAGATCACAAATGGCGTCTCCAATCGGAGGTGGCGCAAGGTCTCTTTCAGCAGTGGGGAGAACCTAGTTAATTTTTTTCGCCTCCAAAGAAAATGCATAGTGTCAGCAGTACTGCACGCTGGAGTTTCCAAGCGTCTTTCGCTCGGTGACACTTTTTGTCACAAGGGGTGCTCAGGCCTGCTGTATGCCTTTCCACCCATACTACTCCTGCCCAGGATTCTGAAGAAGATCAGGAGCAACTGGGCCCCAGTCCTTCTTGTGTCTCCAGACTGGGCGAGGAGAGTCTAGTATCCAGAGCTTCTGAAAATGAGCATAGATCCTCAGATCCTGCTGCCTCTTCGGGAGGATCTTCTATGACAGCAGCAGGGAGGGTCCTCTACCTGAACCTGTCAACTCTGTGCCTCCATGCATGGAGATGGAGCGGCAGCAGTTCATGGCTTTTGACCTTCCTCCCGAAGTACGCAATGTTATTTTTGCGGATAGGCGGCCCCCCACTAAGAAGGTATACTAGGTCTATTGACCCTCTTTCTGCTGCTCTTTTGTTCATTCTGACCCTTGCACAGCAGGGCCCTGCTTTGGGAACTCTCAAGGATTATCTTTCTGCTCTGTCTGCTTTCTGTGGCTGCCAGATCAGCCCTCTCCCTTTAAGTCTCCTATTTTACATACGATTCTAAAAGAGTTGGCACACTGGTCTCCACCCACGCCCTTTATTATGCCACAGTGGGACCTTAATTTGGCCCTCACCTACCTGATGTGTTCTCCCTTTGAGCCTTAGCACAACTGTCCCCTCCGGCTGTTGACCGTCAAAACAGCCTTCTTATTGGCAATTCCATCTGCCTGGGGGGTGAGTGAGTTAAAGGTTTTATTTTGTTTGCCTTCCCATCTGATGTCTTTTCCAGACAAAGTGCTGCTTCACCCCCGGGCTTCCTTATTGCTGGAAGTTGTGAACCCTTTCCATTTGGGTCAGTCCATCACATTGCCTCCCTTCTTTTCTCTCCGCATCCCTCTAAGGAAGCAGAGCATCACCACTGACTGGACTTCAAAAAGATCATTTTCATTCTACCTTGCCCGCACTAAAGAGTTCCTGGTGGACAACCAACTCTTTGTGGGGTATGTGGGAGCTAAGAAGGGATGGACAGTGCAGAGAAGCTCCATCTCTCCCTGGGTCAGTCTCTGCATTAAAGTCTGCTATGCCCAGGCATAAAGTAGTCCTCTGGGGGATTAAGGGCCCTTCCACCAGGGAAAAGGCTGCAACCACAGCCTTGGCTTGGGTTGTCCCAGTCCTAGACGTCTGTCAAGCAGCAACTTGGGCATTATTGCACAGGTTTGACAAATATTACTTCCTAGACAATCAAGTCCTCAGAGATGGGCATTTTTCCTGTTCAGTCCTGCTGGACTTTCTAGTTTGAGATATTGGTCCGTAACCCACCACTGGGATGGTATGGCTTGGGCATCTAATTCAAAGGTGAGGAATATGCAGCTAGAATTCTCTATCAGATAAACAAGTTACTTCACTTAGGTAGCACATTATCTGGTAGAGACTCTATCTTGCTGCAGTTTCTCACAGCCCCACCCATGCCTCCCCACTGTGCAGACAGTTTAAGGCCCTCGTTTTGCCCACAGCTACTTCAGTTACTACATGGATCTGCACTTCTGGCATGGAAAAAAGAAAAGTACTGACGTCCACACGCCTGGGTGGCACCTATATAGGCACAGCAATGCCATAACTGATGCTAATGATGCGGACGGCGTCACACGGAGCCGAATGGAGACACCCAACACTGCGTGCAAGGGGTATTGCTCAGCAAAGGTTTCCAGATCCAGCCTGAGACCTGTGAAATTCTAAGGTAAGGAATCTGCAGCTAGATAGAGTCTCTACAAGGTAACCGAAGGGTTTTTGCATAAGATGACAAGATGCCCCTTATGTTCATGTTAAGCTCATTATGATGTTGGCCTCTCTCCCTGTTGGGAAATCTAATTTGTTGGACAGGGTGGTGGCATATATTTTGTGATAATTTTGTCTGCTACATTTCTGTATGGCTTTCTCAATCTAAACTTGCAGGTAGTGGCATGAAAAGAAAAATGCTTGATTTTTGTTAACACAAACTTTATTGGATTTTTTCAAGTACAGTAAATTGCTCAAATTTGTAGCTGAGAGCAAAATGTTACATAGCATATGGATAAACATTGCAAAGAGATTCAGTTTCTGTATATATGCAAAACGTTTGAAATACAATGCATTTGAGATAGCACACACTTGAACAAAATCCACCCCCCAACAAATTGACTGTGTCACCGTAATGTGGGGGTCATTGTGTGTGGCAGTGCTTATACAGTGTGTGAGACTTCATTAATGCTTATTGATGGGTAGGTTAAAGGGCTGACCTTGCCACAGTAGGGAATAGGTACAGACCCATCTCATCAAAGTGTCATGGTCACAAATGTGTAACCTGAGGTGCTGTTGGCAAATGCAATGCAATAGATTGAATGGGGGACAGGTTTAGAACGTCACGCTTCAAGGTGTCAAACCAAAAGGAGTGTGTATTTGTTGCTCAGTCTGGTGCCATATCTTTGTTAATCCTGTGTGGTGTTAAATATGCTCCATGTGTTAGAAATGGGGGTCTCTAGTTGGAAGAGGTGTGCACATTTATTCAAGGAGGGACCCATTGGCTGGTTTCCAGGTTCGCCTAAGCGAGGTTCCTGAAGTGCACAGTCTGGTTTCTAAGTCCAGAATGTACCTAAATACATCTTGGGGGGCTTCCTGGGAGCTTTCTCACAGTCTTCTTTCACCAGACTAAGAGATCCACTTTCCGAGTGTCCATACTGTATTTCAAATGGACCCAATGCCAAGGCCTTCTGCTGTACCTCCTGGAAAGCAAAGAGAGGGCATGGCAAGAGGACATCCTCCGGGCATCTGGCAGACCTCCAATCATGCCTTTCAGGGTTCGGTTGAATCTCTCCACCAACCCATTACATTGAGGGTGGTAAGGTGTGGTGAACTTGTAGGTTACACCACACTGTACCCACAGAGACGTCATATAAAAGGATATGAAGCTGGCACCCTGGCCGGATACCACCTCTTTTGGGAAACCCATGCAGGAACACATCCCCAATAATGCCTGGCCCACCACAGGTGCCATGATTGTCCTTAGAGGTATATCCTCCAGTTACTGGGTGGCATGGGCCACCAAGACTAGGATAAACCTGTTGCCTAAGGCTGCCTTGGGGTCCAGAGGCCCCACAATGTCAATACCCACCCTCTCAAAGGGGGTGTTGACAACAGGGAAGGGCTCAAGAGAAGACTTACATCTCCCTCCACTCTTGCCACTTGCCTGGCAAGTTTGGCAAGTCCTACAGTGAGCTGCAGATTCTCTGCATATTTGGAGCCACCAGAAGTGGGTGATAAGCCATTTATGGGTCTTGTCCTGCCCCAAATGTGCTGCCAACGGTACATCATGAGCCAGACCCAGTAGAAAGGCTCTGAAGTGCTGGGGCACCACCAACATATGGGCTAACCCAGGCACAGCAACCTTCGGCTTGCTATGCAGGAGATCATTTTTCACAGTACATCTAGTGTGATTCAGACTCAAGACCTGCTGCCTGGTCTGTGGCCTGCTGCTGTGGACCCTCAGGGAAGAGCACTGTTTCTGCTCCCTGCAGATCTCTTCCCTGGTGGCACCCCCTTCACACTGCCAATGGGTCAGCTCAGGCAAGTGTCCTAGTTCCACCACTTCCTGTAGGTTAAGGAAATCCCCCTACGTTTCTGCCTCCTGGACCATGGGAACTTCTGGGACTGATTTCCCATGCCCCCTGCCCCTTCTGTTTCTGGTAGCGACCTGGACCACTGTTTCAGGCTCTAGGTCCTTCTGATCACACTGTCTGGCTGCCATCAACTGAGTGGTCACAGACACCTACTCAGGCAGACCCACCATCTCCAAGTGTCCCTGATGTTCCACCCCACACCAAGGGGAATACTCCAGGTTGTTCCCTAGCAGACAGTTAGTTGGTCTCACAGCCACCCCGAAGAGACCTGAGACCCCACCCCCACTCATAGGGAACCTGCACCACCTTGTCATGTGCTATGAGTTGTCCACAGAACCTACATGGTGAAACACATTGGAGACCAACTGCTCTACAGACTCCAGGTGATACTTTATCGTTGTCACACGTGCTCCTGTCACTCTCAGAGCCTTCACACTCTATCCATTGATGGTTATCCACTGCCCGTACTTCTTAGTGTTCTCAGATAGGGTGGTTCTATGGACCATCTCACTATCCCATAGTGAGACGACGGTAATCTCAGTTGGCTCCCACCCTTCCCCTGGGGCCAACTCTTCCCCAAGTGCTACACTGGCCAACCCCCATGACTGTGCACCAGTGGATGCTTGCTATCCATCAGATGCTGGTGCAACACTGGTAAACAAAGAATATATAAGTGCTCCCATGCAATTAAATTATGCAACCCCTGAAAGTCCGTTGCCTTGCTGCTCTGTATCCAACCATCCAGTGCCCTGAAAAAAAGATTCACACATTCATCCCAACTGTTAGACTCAACTTTCTAAAAGACCTGAACATTTCCCTTTACTGCTCAGGGGTGAGCCCATACCGGGGGCATAAAGCCTCCTTCATGTTGGGATAGGAGCGTCAGGATGTTTCTCCCATTGCCCTCAAAGTGTTTCCACAAGCCTGCTCCCCAATGATTCTCTAGGCCCTCATGCATGAAGTATTGTCTCATAAGCTGCAAACCCAAACACAGCTGCCTCCCCCTTCTGGAAATTCTGTACCAGATCCTTTGGAATGTGTACCTTCCCCACAGACTGCACTGGCTGCACACCGCCACCATTTGAACTAGGCTCTACCTGCTTGGCCTTGATGTCCACCTCCTTTAAACTTAAGTCATGAGCAAGCAACAACTTATTCTCTTCTAGAGCAAGGGACTTCTCCTGTTGCGTTTGCTCTATTTCAAAATCTTCTGTTTTCAAACTTGAGCTTATCAAGCTCTCTCTAATGCTCTCTGTCCTGTCACCTGTCCTCCAGCTCCTCTGGGGACAGACCTCTAGAAGATACATTGCTACCAGGCTTGGAGGGTCCATCCCCTCACTAGCAGATCTTGAGCTCCAAACTCCCCTTTCTGGTTCTGTGCATCCAGATCCATATTCTTATCCTCGGCCTCTCTTGCTGCCCATAAAAAGTTCCCAAAGCTGCAGATACCTGATGGTGTGTGGATGAAAGAGGATTGAGGAGATTGAGAGCTCTGTGAGAGATTTAACAGCTTCAGAAATTCAACGCAGTGCTATGAACAAAGGAAGTACAGGACTTGTAAGCAGAACAGGAGACTATGAGAGCTTCATCTCACATTCACTCTTGAGAACCTCATCAAGTAGCAATACTACAATTGAATTGCAAACTCGGAGACCACACTGTCTTGAGAGAATCGACCACTGCTTTTTACCATGGAAATTCTATACTACATGGGAGCACCTGGCAATTGCAGTTAAGGCCATTTCCAGTCAACGTCCTGAGGAGAACCCTAGAACAAGTCATGGTTTGAAAAGCGTTGACTCTGAGCTGAAGCTAGAACGTTTGTGGGGCACTACTGGGAGCTATAAAAGAAATGTATTCCCCTTTGGTGGAACGACCCGCCTAACATTGAGTTGTCTTCAGGTCAGCAAACAGGCAGGACCCTTTTGAACTGGGTTATTTCTGCCTGTTCCTTCATCTGTTATAGAAGGACTGGTGCCCTCTAATGACTATTGGAGGCAATTGATATTTCGGATG
Organism: Lissotriton vulgaris; assembly: GCF_964263255.1. Classification (NCBI taxonomy): domain Eukaryota; kingdom Metazoa; phylum Chordata; class Amphibia; order Caudata; family Salamandridae; genus Lissotriton; species Lissotriton vulgaris. The sequence goes on from NW_028252499.1 coordinate 29,350, forward strand.
GTGTTTATGTTTTGTACATGTGTTCATTAACAGCTTGCGTGCAGCAGGAATTCCAGCCCTGTGCTTGACATTCCAATCGTGGGTGTGGTCGTGACGGAACCATTCCGTCATCAGCACAGCCAACCGTGACTCATGACGGAATGGTTCCGTCACGAGCATGGAAGGGGTTAAGTATTTTGTGTTATGATTTATATGCACAGTGGCAAATATGTTATTTTTGTAACTCTGTGTAGGATATGATGAAATGTTTTCACTTACAATATTTTGAAATTGAAAAGTAATGTGAAATAAATTATGCATACTTAGGATTGATTGGCTGGGTATTGCTAAATAATTGTTGAACAACCTATCTGGTCATTTCCCTGTTTCTCACATAAAAAGGCCCTCAGTGCCTCCTGCAGCTCCTCCTTCCTGGCGGAGCTTTTCATTGGACCTCCAAAATCTTTGCAAAACTGTTAAAGTTAATCCACTTTGTAAGACTGCAACTTTGCAATCTCAAAGACAGGGTTTGCAACATCACTTGCTGGCTCACCGGAGAGAGACATGGTATACGGATACTTCAAGGGTTTTCACAAAAATAGGAACAAAAGTCAAAAGGCAGTATATGATCGTGTAGTGGTCTGCACTCAGCAGTAGTGTACACTTATCACTGTATGTCAAGTGAAAATACAAGTCCAAATCCGCACCGCAGACCACCAATGATAGAAATGGGGGTCTCTAGTTGGCAGAGGTATGCACCTTTGGCCAAGTAGGGACCCTTCCTTCTAGTCAGGATAAGGGAGTTACACACTTTAGATAACCTCTGCTCACTTCCTAGATAGCTTGGCACGAGCAGACAGCCTTATTCAAAATGCAATGTGTAAAGTATTTGCACCCAGACACACAGCAATACAGAAACACAGTGAAAACACTACAAATGGACACCATACCAGTTCAGAAAAATAAAATATCTTTCTCTAAACCAAACAAGACCAAAATGATAAAAATCCAACATACACAATTCAAAATATTACTTTTAAAAGGTTTCAAGCAATTCTGTGCATAGAAAATTATGGATGCCTGACTTTTATACAAAGTACCTCAAATGATGCAATATCCACAAGGCAAAACAGCAGCAGCAAAGGGAAGTATTGGAAAACACAGTGGTGCATCTGTTCCTGAGTCCTTGGTGAGGCAATGCAACAGTTCTGCTGCATGCAGGAGAAGTGATTTGTTGAATCCGGACTGTAGGGGGAAGTGAATTGATTCCAAGGCGGTTCTGGTCTGTCAGAAAACTGGCCGCAAAGGTGTGATGTGTGGAAATCCAGGATGCGCTGGATGTCAATGCTGCGGTAGCAAACAGGCTCTGCATGATTTCTTCAGCCATGGTTCTACGATGAGTCAGTTCTTTCGGTTGCACAGCAGGGCGTGCATCAGAGTCAGTGCGTTGATCTCAGACTTCGATGGTTGGTGCAATGATTCAGCATGTAGCAGATATTTAAGCTGCTGGCAGGCGCTGCGTCCATTCTTCTGTCGCACAGTGGTGGAGTGTGGAAATGTCTCCCACTCAGCGGTGCTGCATTGGAAAAACAGGCACTGGAAGGGTGATGCATCAATTTGCTTGGTTTCTTCAAGATTTTTCAGCTCCCACCAACTAGAACAACCTTCCGGGGCCAGAACTGGAACAGGCCCCTTATAACAGGTCAGAACTCCCAGCAGTGGAGTTCAGGAACGCTGGTGGTGAAGTCTTGTGTTCCTGAGATTTCAGAACAGAAGGCCAGCACACACAAGCCCTTTGAGATTCTTTATAAGCAGGTCCACAGCAAAGTTCCAGTATTTGTCCTCTCCTTGGCAGAAGCAGCAACTGTAGGCCAATCCAGCAAAGTAACACATAGCAAAGAGGCAGCCTTCTCCTCACAGCTCTTCCCCACTTCTTCCTTGGCAGAGGTTTCTCTTGATTCCAGAACTAATCTGAAGTCCTGGGGTTTTAGGTCTAATATTTATACCCCATTTTCTCTTTGTAGTCTTTGTTGCAAGAATATCTGAGCTCGGTAAAAGCCAGTTCTGTCCTCCCTGGTCCAGCTTCACTACAAGAGGTAGAGGCAGCATTGTGCAGAGCAGACACAGCCTATTCAGGTGCTAGTGAAAACTCCTCCCACCTGCAGAAAGGTCTGTTCAGACTGAGTATGAGTCAACAGGAAAGGCAGAACATACCACAACAACCCTTATGACTGTCTAGAGTAAAATCAAATCTTCAGCTCCTGTCAATACAAAACCAGATGGTGAATACACAAACAGGCAGACGCACACAGAAGGGTTAAACAAGCAATTGCCCACTTTCTAAAAGTGCAAAAACCTATAGGGGTTAAGCCCAAAGGACCGGGGCCAGGTAGGGCTATTCAAATATGAGAACACAAAACCACGAACCCGGCTCCATTCTACCGTACACTCCTACTACTCATGGAGTAACAAATAGTCAACTCTTTTATCTGTCCAAATGGAATTTTTATTAGACCATTCCTGTTTCTTTAAAAGTTAACCAAAACAATCTTTTGGGGGCTGAAATAGAAACATAGACTTATCAAATTCACACATGAACTTACACGTATATACAATTCACAATAACATACACTTAAAGACAAAAATGGACTTAGACACTGTGAAAAAATTATTAGCTAGAGCTTGCAACATGACAAAATCAGTAAATTAATTCGTACATTAATCTGATGGAAAACACGTTTTTACATCATATACAAAATTTAGTAATAAACATGAACATATCCAATGTTATGAACCACATATGGACCGCCTGCGTAACATTGGAATTGGGAGAACTGCATTGGCCTGGGTCAGATCCTTTCTCACGGGTAGATCCCAGAAGGTCTTTCTTCGACCTTTTGTATCTGAAGAAAAACCTTTGGTCTGCGGTGTCCCGCAGGGCTCCGCACTCAGCCCTTTGTTTTTCAATATCCACCTCACTCCTCTGGCAAATGTGGTTGAATCCTGGGGGGTCAGAGTGATCTCCTAGGCTGATGATACTCAGCTTACCTTTTACTTCAGAGATCACTCTGACGGCAGTTTGACCAATTTTCGTCACTGCCTTATCAACATCTCCTCTTGGATGACTTCTAATAATCTCAAACTTAATAGGGACAAGACGGAAGTCTTGTTCTTCAATCAAGTCCCCACTTTCCACCACATTGTGGTGGCCTTCGGAGTGAAATCCTCCTGCGGTTCCAGTTCAAACTGCTCGCAACTTGGGTTTTCAATTTGACAATACTTTATCGTGTAAAACCCATATCAACAAAGTTACTGCAGCCTGCTTCGGCAAACTTTGTATGATCAGGAAAATCTTTCCTTATCTTCCTCTTGATTCCCGCAGGACCGTCTTACATGCCTTAATTACCTCTCATCTTGACTACTTAAATAGTTTGTATGTTGGTGCCCCTGCCTACCTGATGAATCGGTTGCAGATCGTGCAGAACACGTCTGCTAGGCTGATTGGTAACATCCCTTACCGCCATTCGATCACTCCATTTCTGAGGAAGCTGCATTAGCTGCCAGTGACTCAGCGTATTGAATTTAAAGCACTGGTTCTTGCTTTTAGGGCCCTTAAGGGCCTTGGTCCAGTTTACCTGTGAAAAAGGCTTAAACCTGTCCACTTGACCAGAGCTCTCAGATCCAACAATCTCTGCCCCCTTGTCACTCCGCGCTTTCACCGGTTCAGAATGGGGGGCAGAGCATTTGCTGTAGGGACCGCTAAACTCTGGAACAGCCTCCCATTAGATCTTAGGCTTTCTCCATCAGAATCGCTGTTCCAGAGCAAATTGAAAACCTGGCTGTTTTCCAGTCTCTAGCTGCTATCTTCCCTCTTTAGCCTGCTGTCTGCAGCGCCGGGACAGCCCCGTCGGGGGTAGCCGTGCGCTTTATAAGGTTCAAAATAAATAAATAAATGTTATTCCACTCCAGCGTCAAAAGAGTATCTGAATAGTATATCAATCCTTTATCCAATAGTTTCCTTCAACAATCGCCGCATTCAGAATGAACTAAATGCCTCCCAAAATGCCAAAGCATTTCGAGACCCAGGCGAATAGTACTGGGACTATCATCAGGGCTTCATATAAATGGACCCGATATTTAGTTTTCTAGAGTTGGAGCAGCCGCTCCAGCTCGTTTACTCCAAGAGCTTTTGGCTTTTTTGCCACTGGGCTTGTTTATGTTACTGCCTACGAGGCTCCCTTAACTTTGCCAGTATAAATGTATTTACTGCAGAGTATGGGCAGGACTGAGGGGCATATTATCAAGGGGGGGTCGAAGGGAAATTATCGCCGCTTTAGCGGCGATAATTATATCGACCTATTAGCAAGCTGTCGCTAACATTTATCGCTAATGACATGCAAAGTGGGCGTACCCAACCTGTTAGCGACTGAAAGCAGTGGCTAACATCGCTATCGCCTATTACCAACACAGGAGTAGTGATGGAAATATTCGCGCTAAGTGCGAATATCTCCAAAAACTAACGCCTGCTCAGACCAGTTCTTAGCCATTATATCCAATGGGAGGTGGATATAATGGCTAATACCCTGTTAGCGATAATGCGTGAATATTGCTGTATTCTCAGCGATATTCACGGTTTTCGCCGCTATCGCTGGACAATATATCGCTTTTGAGATAAACGTTGCTAATAGCACGTTATCTCAGCGATAAAATACGGTGATGTGCGGCGATAAAAAAGTTGCTGCTAACCCTTTTTGGCGATAAATATCGCTATTTGTTGATAATATGCCCCTGAGTTCCTTGAAGACTCTTTATTTTTACTGCATCTTCACCAATTCAAAATTTTGGATGAAATGGACTATCCTTTGGCTCAAATACAGACGTGCTTTACCTCACAGGTATTATTTTAACGCGTTTCAAGACCCAGGTGAATAGTACTGGGACTATGATCAGGGCTTCAAATAAATGGACCGGATATTCAACAAAATACAAAATAAATAAATGATGCAAAAACAGCATCAACCCGATCTGACTCTCTCTCTTGTACAATTAACTAACTTAGGGGTCGGTTATGATTGCAGTGAATCTGCATCCACTTGGCCGTTGGAAGCCACCGTCGACCCGGAGGATGCGGATTCACAGCTGCGGACCTTCAAAACACCCACCACTAGATTATGATGGCGGTGGGATCAGCGGCGGACGGCAGGTCCGTCCGCCGCTGTTCCGCGGGTGTTGGCGGCAATTTGGTGGCGGTGTCTGCAAGACACTGCCAGCCAAATTGCGATGGGTTTGTAAACATGCTTTTCCGCGGCGGATTTTCCGCCGTGGAAAAGCATGTGGACATCATCTTCTGGGGGACCCTTGCGGGACCCCAGGGTGTCGAGGGGGTGGGGGGTGCACATGGGGGGTACCTATGGTACCCCCCTGCATTTGCATGTACAAAGCGGCAGGCACCGCGAGGTGCCTGCCCCTTTGTGCATGCAAATGCAAAGCATGCATATTTAACCTTGCCGCAATCCTAAATATACAGGATGTGACCGCCAGGGTGGCGGTCACATCCTAATCCCAATGGAGGGAACGCCGCAGCCCCTGCGGATGGTCCCTCCTCCTCGGGGGTGGCAGACGGACGCAAGTCCGTCCGCCATCCTAATCGACCACTTAGTGTGTACCTGTTTTCTAGAGTTGGAGCGGCCGCTCCAGCTCATTTATTCCAAGAGTTTTTGGCTTTTCTGGCACTGGACTCGTTTATGTTACTGTCTACGAGGCTCCCTTAACTTTGCCAGTATAGAGAGGAAGTTTCAAACTACTCCTCTGAATGCATTCTGAATGTTGTTGATTCTGGCAATATTTCTAAACTGAGTTCTGCACAAGCTGCAGCCTTAGAGTTAGATATCACTTGGGAAGAAATAGAATCGGCTATTCTTTCTCTTGCGGCAGGTAAGGCTATGGGCCTGGATGGCATCCCGCTTCAGTTTTTCAGGGTTTTTTCGGCACTTGCTAAAACAAGACTTGCTTTTAACATTTTTGGAAGCTCAGAAAGGGGTTGCTCCGGTATCCTGGCGGCAATCTACTATCATGGCTTTTCTTAAAAAAGATAAACCACCCCTTCAGCCATCTTCTTATCAGCCTATTTCATTACTAAATGCAGATAGCACGATATTCTCAAAAATTTTAGCTACCCGCATTTCAGGTATAATCCCATCAATCGTATCACAGTGGCAACATGGGTTTTATCCTAACCGGGATACTACGGACCATGTCCGACGAGTGATTGCCCTTATGGACTGGGCTCAAGAGACTAAGACGGCACTCGGTATTTCCCTGTTGGATGCCGAGAAGGCATTCAACAGGGTAGCATGGCCGTATCTCTGGGATCTGTTGTCGCTGAAGGGCTTTGGCCCTCAGTTGATTTCAGCAGTAAAAGCCTTGTACATTTTTCCAACGTCATGCATTAAAATTGCAGGGAAAAAATCTACTTCTTTTTTAATGTCACGGGGTACCAGGCAGGGTTGCCCATCTTCACCACTTATGTTTGCATTATATATTGATATTTTTTTAAATAAATTGAATCAAGCTGCGGATAACCCACCTGTAAGAGTCGCGCGTACCCAGTACAGAGCTCTCGCTTATGCCGACGACATAGTGGTGACAACAATGGAGCCTTTTCAGGTTATAAATTGAACATTTCTAAGACTCAGGTTTTATTTGTTGGTCAGAATCCACCAGTTCAGATTAAAACAGTAGTAGTGGCGACATATTTATGTATTCAAATCACATTGGCAGTGTCTGCTATTCCAGAGTTAAACTTGAATACAGTTCTCAAAAAAGCAAATTCTTCGTTAGAGCGCATTGATCATCTGCATCTTTCCTTATATGGCCGGAACAATGTATTAAAAATGATTATACTACCCAAATTTTTATATATGTTTTGAGCAATTCCGCTTGAATTTCCCCCCTCCTGTTTTAAACAATTAGAGCGGATGTCAACCAGATTCTTGTGGGGCTATAAAAAACAGCGTAGGGCATTCAAGAAGTTCATACTTCCCAGGGTTAGAGGTGGGTGGTGTGTTCCGCATTTTCTATACTATTATTTAGCAGCATTAATTCAGTTTATCAGTCCACTTATATTTGGTGACAAAGCACGGATTCCGGTTAGCCACTCACCTTCAATATATGAATTTGTGTTGGGAGAGGAATGTCGGGGGTGTCTGGTCAAAAACATAGAGCCTGGTTATTTTTTTAAAAAACGGTTCAAGACTCTGAAAGCAGCATATGGGGAATGGAGAATAATCAAACGTAATTTAGGGATTCAGATAATTCTTTTATATACACCCTTTTCAGCATCACGTATTCTTCCCCCAATTTTCCAAGATAATGTAATGATTAGATGGCGTAATCCTAGAATTCATCATGTGGGCGATCTGTGGTATAGTGAGCACCTGATCTCTTTTTCAAATCTTCTAGATAAATATAAGCTAACGAGGAATGATTATTTTAAATATCTGCAGATTCATAGTTTTTTTAATACCTTATCTTTATCGGAGCGCTCTGGCCTGCGGAGGATTCCACTCATTGATAGTATGTTTACGAGAAAATCGATAGGACATTTTTATAATTTATTGATATCCTCATGTTCAGATGATATAGAGGTTTACCAAAGTAGATGGGCTGGAAAGCTGGGTATCGATACTATTCAATTAGAGGAATCTATCACACTTGCAAATAACATTTTGATTACTGGCAGATCACGCTCACAGCATTATATGGCCATATTCGATTTGTATTATACGCCCTTAAAAATTTCTAAATGGGGGACGACAGCAGGATCCTTATGTAGTAGATGTGGATTGTTTGCAGCCGATGCATTATACATGTTTTTTCTCTGTCCCCGGTTATTGACACTTTTTTCTGCGATCCAGTCTTTTCTGGCAGTATTATTTGACTCTCCAGTCACCCTTATAGGGGAATTAGTTTGAATAGGGGTCTCATCTGATATACTAGCAGAAGGGAAGAAATGCCTATTATTTTTATGTATGGCATTGATACATGCTTGTATCACGCAAGAGTGGATTAACCCAGTTCCCCCTTCTTTTGACATCCGGAGGGCCCGTCTTTTAGCTATATATAACATAGAAATGGCTATGTATAGAACGAAGGGCCGAAGGAAGAGAGCACTAGGCTTAAAGATTTGGGCACCGGTTCAGCAGTGGATTCAAGGGGAATTGGTTTCATCTAATGTATATATTTTCTTTTCTTTGCACTGGCTGTTTTTGATGTATAATGCTCTTACATGATTTTCTTTTTTGATTATTCTGAAATGGTATATATGCTGCTCTGAATCTGCTCCTCTGTTATGGTCCTTCTTTTTTGTTTTCTCAAGTTCTTTTACTCTGTAAATTCTGTGAATTCTGTCCTGCTTGCATAAAATGGGAAAAAATCCAATAAAGAAATTAAAAAAAAAAAAATTGCCAGTATAAATTTCTGAAAATAAAAAACCAACGTATTGAATATATCTACTTCTACTCTCGACTTACAACCCCAGAGGGAAGCACCCAAAAGATATGTACCTTTACTGCAGAGTGTGGGCAGGACTGAGTTCCTTGAAGACTCTTCATTCTACAAATGAAAAAACAATATTTTCCTCATTTAACAATGCATCCAAACAGGCAAAATGCATGAAGCAGTTTAAAACACTATTAACAAGCGGACTTACTTTGCCTCATCTTCACTAATTCAAAACTCTGGATGCAATGAACTATCCTTTTGCACAAATACAGGCGTGCTTTGCCTCACGGGTATTATCTATCAGAAATACAAACGTAAGTACATTTAAGCATTCGGTCGTATGTTTTTTAGTATTGTAATTTTTAACCAAACAAACACAAGGGCAAAACAGTGACTTACTTTTCACTCAAAAACGAGACGGAATATTCAACTCGTGCACCATGCTGTTTGTGACTCAACTCAGCATCTCAAACCAGAGCACTTCCTATTTGGAGAGCTGTTGTTCATGGCAAAAGGGATTTTGCCCAATGAAAACG
>NW_028252500.1:0-28172 GCF_964263255.1 Lissotriton vulgaris
CAAAGCAACACGCCATTACTCATGTGCATGCTCCGGTGTTAACAAGAGTCGTTTAACAACAGTCCGTTCAAGAGAAAAGGGGGGAGAATTGGAGGCTTACTTTAATATTGACGGCAGGAGCGTTCGAGATTCGCCCGTGGGTCGGGCACATAGCGGTGAAACCGCTGCGACGAAGAGCGTCGTCAATTAGTACAACGTCTGTGGAGTTAAGGATCGGGGTCAGAATTTTAACAAGGCCAAGACAGTTGAAAACTAATCCCCCGTAGGACATGTACATACCGGAAGAAACAGGAATTAGTCTGTCTAAGAACGAAGCGCGGTCAGCAAAGGAGACCCGCTTCTTCCTGGTTAGTTTGTATCCATGGGAACCGGAACACGTGACCGCGGTCAACGTGTTAGAAGGTAGAGACGGAGGAAAGGCTCAAGGGGCAGGCAGAGGTGTTCCGCGAAAAAGGAAGAAAAATCGGCCAGCAAGTTGTGTATAAAAACCTGAGTTATTTGCAGAGTGGAAGATACCATACGTTTTATCAACATACATATAATTATCAAACAAACCAATGTCAATAACTAGTACTGTAAAAAAGTCCTTACAAAGACCAGTATTGGCAATGGAAAGGGTAACGTGTGTGCCACAATTTACAATAATCATATCATAAGACAATAAAAACTGCAATGAAAGAAAATCAATAATTAACAGTTGTTAGAGTCAAAAAGATCTTAGATAGTATCGAAGACCCTGATAAGAACATGGCATACTACAGATAAAATCAACATTTCATAGCGTACCTGTCACATGACGGTAAAGCTACATCAGCAAAGAGAAACACAGTTAGTTAGTGGGACTCAGTAAGAAACAGATCAGAACCAAAAAGCGTCAACAGTAAAAGATGTAAGCAGTGGTGTTCACACTTAGTTGAGCGTGGCTAGTTGTGTAAAGGAACTGTCATTTTCATTAAGACCATTTTGGATGGAATCAAAATAAAACATCCATTTAGATTCTCGGGTGTTAAGAATATTGCTGATGCTGCCGCCACGGGGTCCCAACAGCGCTTTTTCTAGGATCACCCATTTGAAACTGTCTGGAGGGTTTGGGCAGATATAAAATGCTCCACTAGCGGTGCGCCTTGCACTTCACATCGTATTCTGCTGACGTGCTGCAAGATTCTGGCTTTCGCCTTTTGTTGCATCTGGCCAATGTAAATCTGGTTGCAGGGGCATTCTATGGCATTGATGATATCGGTCGTATTGCAATTGGTGTGTGATTTAAGCTGGACTTTGTGTTGGTTGTAGTGAAATTCTTTGGTTTGAACTGTGTTGCCACAGGCCTTGCATTGTCCACACTTATAATGGCCCACAATGGGTGGCAGATTCCACATTGTCGTTACAGTTTGTTACTCCTTAGATTGTAGAAAGGATCTCACGACATGGTCTCTTACACTTTTAGCTTTTCTGAAAGCATGTAGTGGAGTATTTTCTTGTCCAACATCATCCGCGATCAATTTCCAGCGTTTATTGATAACCTGTTTGATTTTGTTGCTTTTTGTTGAAAATGTTGTTACACACACAAGTCTCTGTTCTTGCTGGTCAGCTCTTTCTTTGGGAGTCAACAGATGCTCACGCGGGTTAAACCCAGCCCGCTTTCTTGCCCTTTTAATAATCCTTTTGGGATAACCACGTTGTCCGAGACGGTTAGAGAGGTCAGCAGACTCTTCCATATAATCTTCCTTGTTGGAGCAGTTCCTACGAATACGTAAGAACTGCCCAAAGGGCAGGTTATCACGCAAAGCTCTAGGATGGTGGCTGTTATATTGTAGGAGTGAGTTCCTCTCGGCCGGCTTACGGTATTGTGTACAAATTCTGTAAGGCTTTTTGGTCAGTTATAGCACTGGGTGCACTGCCTGTTTATGCGCACAAAGGTTTCAAAAACAAAATTTCTTAGGTGCAAATCGGCGAGTGGAAAGACCATAAACCACTCAGATTGAGTAGAAAAACTACCAATTTCCTAACTGACTGGGTTGCCGATGCACTCAATTCACAGTATACAGATTGTTAAGTAACAATACAACATCAGTATAGAACACAAAACGACAGAAGTCTTTAACAGAAACTCCAGTGGAAGGGTGAATCGTGGAGTCTTTTAATGGAGTATACAGCCAGCCGACACGTGTTTCATCGCACTCGCGATTCCTCAGGGCTGAAACAAACAGATAAATGACAATAGAGCATGTGTCTTGTATGGATATGGTTACAACAAGACCTTGGTATGTGGTCTGTACACACTTAATTTTGCTTCCACTGCAGTGAATGTACAGCAATTCACCTATTAACATCTAAGTGCCACCCCAACACATTCGTGTCGAAAGTGTGTCCAATGCCGTTATTATAGTCGACGTGCTGGTGACTGGTGAATTTGTGATGTCACGTTGAGGGAACCTAGATATCATTGTCGAAACGAATGATATGCAAGAAGATGTCATAGCGGAAAGGTGTTCTATCCGTGCACGACTCATTCATACAACATGCTTTGTGAGTTGTGAACAGTCATAGATAGCTGTGACTAAAAGCACAAAAGGGCACATACCTAGATGGCTGTGTCAAAGTCCGAAGGTCTGTATATTCAAGAAAAAATGACCAAGAACAAAAAGGAAAAACCTCATCACTACATATCATAGTCATGGTAGTTAGGCAAGAAACACAAAAATAGTGAGGCTAAAAGATAGAAAGAAAGGAGGCTCACCGCTCAGCTGGTGATAATTCCGACCCAGCCGGGCCCGTGACCATTGGTTCTCGGTATGAATTTGAAAAATACAGGGTAACGGTCTTGGTTCTGTAATTGGACCAAATGATATGGGTCACTAAACATGAGTCCAGAAAACAATATTTTCTAGAACTTTACGCCTGCAACAGTGGCTAGTATGGACCATAAATTGGGTTCCAAAATTAGTTAAGACAGTGGAAATTAATGGGAACATCGTGGTAGGTTTCCTGATGAGTGGATACCAACATTGTGAACACTTTTGAGTATTTCGCAGAATTACCTATAGGTAGAGACACATCTGTTTAGACATGATCTTAGATATCGTTATATATCTCACATCAATTGTTGGGACTCAAAATTCTATGCTTCGAATTTGGTGGCTGAAACGAGCAGTGTTACAAAACATAATGACAGTTTTAGCGGTTGTTAGTGGCTTACCTATCTTTTGTATATCTATTTCTATGAAGCCCGGAGGTCACAGTGTTGTCAATTCCAAATTTTGTAGAAAACGTCGAACAGGGTACTGTTCTGAAAAGATTAGGGGCCCCGTTAAAAATTCATCCAATCCATACTAAATATAATAAGATTACGATTAGGGTTGGGTCCTTTAAAGGGCTTACCTATTTAAGGGTTCCGATCTGTTTTCATGTCGGTTGCGACTCGAAAAAGCAGCGGGATACCCCAGGCTTAAATAGTTACAAGATTTAGATATGGTCAGACTCATAACTCGTATAGCCACTTCTATATACGGAAGTGTCATATTTGATCTGTGTAGCATTCCCCCTTCTTACCTGTGTAAAACTTGGAGCGGCGTGTAGCGCGTCCTCTCCTCCGGGCTGTGTTCCTGTTTGGACACGTGACCGGGCTGCACAGGACGTATTATATACGTCATCGCGCTGCGTGCCCGGCGACTAGAACGGTCTATCTTTATTTACCGGTGTGTCCATATTGGGTCCCCAGTCGAACCCATTGTGAGCAATTGTAAAGCGCAAAAGAGATTAATGCTATTTAAAGCCGTTGGCATCAAAACTATGTTGTGCCAATATCCATAGTTCTAATTAAGATGAAAGATAATCAGTAAAACTTGCTACGATGTCGCCCTAAATTAAAATCCTTGAGTAAAAATGATAACTCCAAAAAAAAAAAAAAATTATTGTTCTATCGCTTCAGTGTTAGTGCGGGAGAAAAAACAAGAAAAGATCTTGGCGAACCTCGAGAGTGACTGGATTGTGAGCACCGTGAATGGACATGGTCGGTCCCCCGGTGCCGGTCCCAGTCATACGTGAATCAAAATGCAGTTTACACACAATTATTTCACATAGTGTTGCGATCGCGGTTACCTATTCACATGTAACCAACAAGAGTTTTTCTCAAGTATACATGCCTTTCAAGTAAAATCATGTCATGAAGCAGTTCAGAGTACAGGAGAGTTATCAAGACATAAAGGATCAAAAATGTATAGCACATCAATCAATAATATGTTGTGTAACCTTGTTCAACATTAGGATCCACACACAGTTTGGATGTATTACATTATTGACATTGATTTACATATTTGTGTGCTCAATCTCCCAGGAAATACTGCATCTCCTGGTCATAATTGAGTCATTGTTCCACAGACCTCAGACGCATGATCCAGGTCGCTTCAGTACGTCTACGTTTTAGTTCACGGTTACCACCTCTGACGCCCAGAGGGACTGTCTCAATGCCAAAGAATCTTACTACTTTGTTAGTTTTGTCATTCTGGCAGGAAGCTACGTGTAAAGCTACGGGATACTTAGGGTCACAATTCAATATCGCCCTTATATGTTCCATAATTCTGTCTTTGAGTGGTCTAATGGTGCTTCCCACGTAAAACTTCCCACACTCACATTCTATAATGTATATCACAAATTTAGTTGTGCAGTTTATGTTACCTTTGATGATGAAAGAAACACCATCTGGACCAATGAATTGAGTCGTACCATGTTTGGCCCATTTGCACATGCTGCAGAAGCCGCATTTGTAAAAACCTTGGCTGTGTTGTGTCATCCAAGTTGTGTGTGTCGTGTCGCGAGGCACAGTAGGACTCAATTTGGCCCTTAGTGTGTTGCCTCTTCTGAAAGAAATTTGTGGTCTATCTGTAATGCAGTTTGTCAGTGCCCTCTCTGATTTCAATAACCCCCAGTGCTTGGTAAGGCTTTTCTGTAGTACATCATGAAGTGAATTAAAATCAGTCACCATTCTGATTTGTTCATTCTCAGAGATGGTGGATTTGCGTGTAGTGGTTAAAGTGTTGGATCTCTTGACTTTTCTAACCCTTCTTTCTGCTTTCTGTATTGTTTTGGTGGAGTAGCCCCTAGTGTAAAATCTCTCCTTCATGCTATTCAAACATCTCCCGAACTCCAAGTCCTCACTACAATTCCTTCTTGCCCTTAGGAATTCACCATAGGGTATGGCGTTAATTTGATGTGGGGGATGTGAGCTCGAGGCATGCAAGATTGCATTGCATGCTGTGGACTTCCTGAAAAGTCTGCTATGTAGACAGTTAGATGATATATAGAACTCAATGTCAAGGAACTCAATATTCGTCCCACTCCAGTTCATAGTGAATTGGATCTCCCATGTGTTATCATTCAGATGTGTGAAAAAGTCATTTAGAAGTTCCTCCGAGCCCGACCAGATTAAGATGCAGTCATCAATATATCGACCCCAAAATATGATAGAGTCGATATATTGTGCACCTTTCTTGCCCCAAATTAGGTCGGACTCTAGAGCGCCCATGAACAGGTTAGCAAACGAGGGTGATATCTTTGAGTCCATGGCAACTCCTTTCTTCTGACGGTACCAGTTTTTCTCAAACATGAAAAAGTTGTTTTTCAATACCAGTTCTATCATTGTGGACAGCATCAGGGTGTGTTGCCAAAGTGAAGCTGGTCTGTTGTGAAGAAATTTGTTTATCGCCTGCATCCCTAGCTCTATATTGATACTGGTATACAGCGAAACCACATCCATCGTGACAAGCAGAGATCCATCTTGCCACTGAATGTCCGCTAGTGTACTCAAGATATGTTTTGTGTCCTGTATGTAGGAAGGTAAGTTTCTGACTAGGGGACCCAGAAAAAGATCCACGTATTCAGCCATTCTTTCTGTGGGGTGCCCTATGCCAGAAACGATTGGTCTCCCAGGTGGAAAAGGGAGATTTTTGTGAACTTTGGGAAGAGTGTAAATTCATACCAAGAACCAACGGTCACGGGCCCGGCTGGGTCGGAATTATCACCAGCTGAGCGGTGAGCCTCCTTTCTTTCTATCTTTTAGCCTCACTATTTTGTGTTTCTTGCCTAACTACCATGACTATGATATGTAGTGATGCAGTTTTTCCTTTTTGTTCTTGGTCATTTTTTCTTGAATATACAGACCTTCGGACTTTGACACAGCCATCTAGGTATGTGCCCTTTTGTGCTTTTAGTCACAGCTATCTATGACTGTTCACAACTCACAAAGCATGTTGTATAAATGAGTCGTGCACGGATAGAACACCTTTCCGCTATGACATCTTGACATACCTTCCAATAGGTTCTAACATGGAGCCACAGCCCGAGACGATGGGGCGTCCTGGGGGATCTACCATGTTTTTGTGTGTTTTAGGTAGTGCATAAATTGTTGGTAGCCTGGGATTCTTCTGGTTCAAGTAGTTAAATTCTTGTTCCGTGAGAAAAACTTGCACGCGATCTACGCCTATATGACTAAAAGAAAACATGCCCCTATTTGCAAAAGGATTACTCCCGCCAGGACAACCAGGGCCGCTTTACCAACAGAGGTTATGGTATGTGGACTTCTTCCTGAAACCTATTGCGGAATCAACCAAGACGTACCTACGCGATACAATGCATACCATCAATATCGTGGGAGGTTTACCTTTTGACCCCAACAAACAGATCCTGGCTACTTGTGACATCATCTCCCTCTACACTTGCATCCCCCAGGAGGAGGCCCTAGCGGTGGTAACTCGATCTCTGGACAAACGCCCTTCGCCTGTGGCACTGCCCACTGAGTTCATTGTGGCCCTGTTAAGGTTAGCAATGATGAAGAATTTCTTCATATTTAAGAACCAGTTTTTCCTCCAAACTAAAGGTGTAGCCATGGGGGCTACATTTGCTCCGGATGTAGCAATTATATACATGTCGGTGTTTGAGGATGACGTCATTTTGGACACATTCAATCCATTCAGAGACCACCTTGGTCTCTGGATGAGGTATATTGATGATATACTACTCATCTGGAATGGCGACCAAACTGAACTTTCAGCTTTCTACATGTGGCTCAATCAACAATCACCTCACATTAAGTTCACCATTCACTCAGACAATAAGAAAATTGACTTTCTGGATATTACTATCTTTGAGGATGATGGGACCCTTCAAACTACACTATACCATAAGCCGGCCGAGAGGCACTCACTCCTACAATATAACAGCCACCATCCTAGAGCTTTGCGTGATAACCTGCCCTTTGGGCAGTTCTTACGTATTCGTAGGAACTGCTCCAACAAGGAAGATTATATGGAAGAGTCTGCTGACCTCCCTAACCGTCTCCGACAACGTGGTTATCCCAAAAGGATTATTAAAAGGGCAAGAAAGCGGGCTTGGTTTAATCCGCGTGAGCATCTGTTGACTCTCAAAGAAAGAGCTGATCAGCAAGAACAGAGACTTGCCCTGTTCATGGTAACTGAATTGGGAACAGCCCATATCGCCATACATTGCAACTTCCCTCTGTGGCCTGTTATGTTATGTTATGTTAAATCCACTTATAATGCGCACGGATACTCATGATTGTCCCGGGGGGATGCAGAGGGGAAAAGAAGGAAACTTAACATGCGAAAAGGTGGGTCTTCAGTTTTTTCTTAAACACAACAAGATTCTGAATTCTAGGTTCTAGGCAATAGGCATACTACCTACAACCTGAGCCTCTCCAGTTTCATCTTCATTACACACTGGGCACTGAGATTGACCGTAGCCCATTGCAGCCAGTACCTGTACTGTCAGTACCCAAGTGGCATGGTTCGCGGACATTGATGGCATACCCTGTGCACAGCATGTACCTTTTTTGGGCTTTTTAAAGGTCCAGAAAGCAAATCTCTTTTTGTAACTCCCAAATATTTAGTTTAACTGCAAACTGTACAAAATGATCCTATAAAAACTGCCCGGGATCAAAGACATTCCAGGCTCATATGTAGGCACATGTATGCGTTTATTTGCAGTTTTATACAAATTAATCAAGCTAGCCAAAGTTAATAGTGATAAATCAAAGCTCTTCAGCTGGAAAGTGCAACCTAACCAACATCATTAGAGTTGTATTCACTGTAATGTAATGTGTAGTATCTAAGCCCTTGTACCAAAGAAGTGTGATAGCATATTTTAGCACAGTGTTATGTACCTTAATAATATTAATTGTATCACGTTTAAAAGGGTGCAAACCTGAGTTTGTTTAGCCATAAATTCAACATGTATTATACAGGTTACTAGTGGTTCATTTGTTCTGGTGTTTACCAGAGTTGAGCAGGGGCACTTATTTCTAAACACAGCCACTTACTTATGACAGTTTACCGCCAGGTGGTGCTGCATGACTATTTTTTAACAGAGCAAAGCATTCAACACTTTAACCATCTTTGAAAAAAACAGAAAGTCAGTTCCATGATTACAGCGTGAGGTGATCTTAAACAGTACAACATGTCCCACTTGTAGGGTATGATAGGCAGAGCTGACACTGGCATACAGGTAGTGCTGGCTTGGTCAAATAGGTGGCGCCAGGCACTGTGGTTCACGAAAACTTTTCTTGGACTCTGGCACTGCAGGTTACTTACAGATCATTGCAGTGCGTGCACTTAAGGCACTCATCCGTGTCGCCAGTTTTGACGGGAGGTGTCCAACGCTAAATAACCAGCGTTTCCATTCATTTTTGTGTGACAGCACTTAAGTCTGTTGGCTGTGGGAAGTTTCCGAGGGAATCGAGGGAGGAGCGCGTGCCTTGGGCAGGCAATGACACATGGAAATTGGTATTTGACAAGGGGCACACGGAGTGATGGACGAGCATTGGAGAAAATTGTGCTTTTCTTGCAATAATGGCACTGAAGCAGTGCTAAAAACGACACAGATGACAGTGAATGGATCATTACGCCACGCTGAATCATGGCTCATCCGTGTAATATCGGCTTTCACCGGTGACAGACGTTAGTATAGGCATGTCTGCTTTTGAACGACCGAAACAAAAATCGCCTGCGGGAACGCGTGTTATTTTGGGCTGGAAATGTAATGCTCGTGAAAGATTCGTGAGTGCGCGCGCTGGGGGCGTCGGTAGCAGAGAGAACTCCTAACATTGGCCGCAGGCACAAATTAAGATTCGACAGTCATTCACTCAGACTGATGATGCTGAGGGTGGATTTTTAATAAATCGACCCATGCCCGTGGCAAAATGACTCTACGCAGCCAACTTCGAACCCGTTAGCTATCGAGCAAACTTCCATATACTTGTTTTATTTTATTTTTTGCGGTTTTCCATAGAGCAAACTTGGCCCAACTGCATTAGAGCGCTTTACACTAGAACCATATTACTTACACATTTTTAGGCACGGGAATGTGAAGTGATTTGCCCACAAACATAGGGCGCTGAGCCGAGGCCTGATTCGAACCTTATTCTTCAGTTCCAAATTCCACAGCTCTGGCCATCCGCCACATTTCCTCCAAACCTGCAATCTTCACATAGGCTACCCAAAACACCGTTAGTCCATCACCTCTTATCACATAGGCTGTAGCACAGAGTAAGTACCTAACCACCAACTTTGAAGTTGTCTAGTAAATATACAACCAGACTTACCAGACACATATATTTGGCAGTAGGCATCGAACAAACTCTTCATACCAGCTCCTCCTCTTGTTTATAGAACAACTACATGTCCAACATATTTGATATTTTTATAATTATTAATTTATATAGTACCCGAATCACCCCATAAGGGGTATCTCCGCGCCGGGACATCATGCTACAGCCCGACGAGTGGGCCTCAGAGGAGATGGGTTTTTTACAGTTTCCTGAAATGTGGAAGGCTCTGGCAATCGCGTAGTTGGCGGGGAAGTTCATTCCAGAGAGTCGGGGCAAGGTAAGTAAATGCTTTGCCACTCATGCAAGCCTTTTTAGCTCTCGGGGTGCAAAGGAGGAGCTTGGATCCTGATTGGAGGGGCCGAGAGGGGGTATACTTTGGCAGGTTTCCATCCAATATTTTCTATGTAGGATATTCACCAAAGAACTAGGCACATTTCTTTCATGTAAGGTGTAGAGCAACTCACCATACCAACAATTTAGATAATGCTAATGTTAATTATTTTTTTTATAGAGCCCACATCTCATGCATAGGTTCTAACAGCGCTAGACCTATGAAGCAGTTACTTAATCAACAAGTTTTTGGGAACAGTAAGCTGTTGAGGGCCTTTCTAAAGGCAGGGGTGGCCTTAGGCATGTGCAAGCTGTGCACCTGCACAGGGCCGCCAAACCCCAGGGGCCGGAACACCAATATATATCCTTAATATAATAATACTCTGAGGATGGATACATAGTTGCGTGGCGGCCCCTGGCAGGGATTTGGCGGCCTCCGGCTCTGTTCCACTTCCAAACACCCTGACCCCCCCTCTTCACTGGCCTCCGCGCCTGCGTTCCTCCTGGTTCCTGATTGACTTCTTTTTTTCCCTACCCACTGCTGGCCCGCTGGTACAGGCGTATATAAGCCACGGCCACCGCCATCCTTTCATTCCCTGTTACTCTTGCGTGAAAGCAATTATAACCTTTTCCTCTCCCGGCGGGCGAGTCGTCTTACAAGTTTATCTATAGTTTTTATAAAGTACTGATGTTAACGCAATAGACATAGTTATTATCTGGTGGGATAGGGGGCACATGACATTCGCGTACCCATTGCAAGCAAAATTAAGAGAATTCGAGTACTCTAATCTGGTCATTCTAAATGAAAGAGAAAGGTGGCTCAGCAGGCTTTCGTAACATCACAGGAAGGAGCAATCCTGAACTTTATCACCCAAGGGAAACCTAAAGATGGAGAATCCTCCGTCCAGAGTACTGCTGATGTACTAGGTAAGACACCATATTCGATATGGTATGGATATTAATGTTTCCGGGCAAAGAGCCACCGATTCTTTCTCTGTGGGGGGGCTGTGGGTCCGGGCCCCTGTCATGGGCCTGGCACTGCAGCCGTCTGTGCCAGTCCCTCACGCCGTGCGTCGCAATACCCTCCTCTTCCTAAATGTTATAGTTCTGAGACAAATTCGGATGGGTAGGAGCAGCCGCAGGTACTGGTCATCAAAGCCTTTTCTGGACGTTTTATTAAAACACCATCCTGAGCTCTGGGGGGCTCCGTCCTGCCCAGACCCCCTCTTCCGGGCCCCCTACCTACACTCCCTGCCCAGGGCCGCCATGAGCCTAGAGCCGCCCCTGCTAAAGGAGAGGCAGTAAAGGGTAGCACGAAGTCGGGCTGAAAAGAAATTGCAGCATTTAGGATGCAAATTCTGAAAAAGAGTATCAACCCATTCTTACTTTCATTGATCAAGGACAGAGTACAAGGATACTGAAGACTGAATGAAGGGCTCTCCTGGAGATGTGCTGCAATAGCCGAAGATGAAGAAAGAAGGGGGTCTTGCCAAAAAGTGCTTCAAGCACTATGCAAACGACTTTGAATTTAATTTGACCAGGAGCCAGTGTAGCTTATACAACAGAAGTTAAGTATGGGTAGATCTAGGTGGCAAGAAGCTGTCCTGGCAGCTTTGGTTTGGACCACTTGCAGCTTCGTCAGGAGAAGCACAAGAATTGCAGTAATCTGATCTGGAACCTACCAAGGCCAGAATAGCCATGTTGAACACTTCCGAGGAAAAGAAGGAAAGAAGTATGGTACGTTGTCTAAGTTGGGAGGTACAAGCTGAAATTTCTGCATCTACTTGGGGGACTAGCTTGAGCCGGTCATCAGTTTTAACACCCATGCTTTTTACTGACGGAACTAGGACAGGATACTGGCTTATTTCACTTGACCAGAAAGCACTGGTTCACAGCTCACCGCAAACAATTAGAACCCAATTTTTTTTAAATTGAACTTCAGCCAATTGGTGTGCATCCAGTCTCTAACTTCAATGAGACACGATTGGAGAGCAAATGCAGAAGGATCACTTTAACACATTTTCAAGAGGATCTGGGTGTCATCAGCATAAGTTGAATGTCGCGAGATTTGATCAGAGCTGCCAGATTAGCATCAGAGACATTGAAAAGGCTTGGAGATGAGGCTGAATCTTAAGAACTCCAAAGCCACACTATTTTGCCTTCGACATGAAAGGAGGGAGGAACATTTTCTGTAGCAGCCTGATAGGAAGAAATTTAATCAAATGCCAAGCAATGCCTTGAAAACCAATATGAGGTAGCCATTCTAAAAATATAGCATGGTCAGCAGTGTCACACACCGCTGATAGACCTTAGAGAATCAGGGGACTGACATTATTGACACTAACCGCAAGGCACAGGTCATTCAATATAAATACCAAGATCATCATAGTAATTCTATTGCACCCAAAGCTTGCCTTACCCTCCATCAGAATAGAATTGTCTTCATAAATAACATCCAGAGAAGGCCCTGGCTAAGTGTTGCTCCTGGATTGACACAAACTGGAGCTTGTGGGGAGAGGTTGTGCATGTGGGGGAAGCACTGAAGAAGTGAAAGAGAGGGATTCTATTTTAATTAAAATGGCATTTTCCACAGAAATGTGCCAAACTAAAAACTCATTAAAAACACACTTGTACAGATCACAGCAAATTTGTTTAAAAAGCAATTGTGTTAAGCGAGTCTGCAAATATGAAATTGTGTGTGTAAATGCATACTGCACATTGTTAATAATGCACAAAAAATATAAATCCTTAACATTCTTTTACAAATACCACTTATTATTCAATAATCACACAAAAAAGCAAATAATATATTAATCAGGAAATTATAGCACAGTCAGCATCACTTTCTGTTTTTTTGTAGTACTCGCCCCTATCAATTTCAGTTGGTTGTAAACAAGATCTTTAACATTCTCCATCTCAAATTCTTCTTCAAGTTTCCTTTTTCTTTTTATCAATCTTCTTCCTCCCTGACTCCGGAAATTTTTAAACAGACACCCAGAAACCTTTAATAAAAGGAGTACAACAGTTGCACAAATCATTATGATAATCAAAGAAGTTAAGATTAATCTTAATGTTTCACCTCCATATTATAAATCCTTTCACGCACCTTGCTAAAACCCTTGCCTATCTCACTAACTCAGGAATCTACAATCTCCCACAGGCCATGCTCTTCTAAAGCTTGAAGTTCACTTTGTTCATATAAGGGTTAATAACCCTGCAATTAACAGGCATGAAGGTGCAGCATCTTTAAATCTTCAGTACCTTGCAAACACCGCCTTTCTTGACAAGAAGGATATAAGACATTGGTTTACTGTTTGAGAGTGGTGAAAATGTACTCAAGCAGTAACCAGAAACCTTGTCAGGTTCAAGTCACAAGCAAACCACAAATTAACCTGTGTTCAACCCTCTGGTAGCTTTGCATAGAGCAGTCAGGATTCACTTAGAGGCAATCCAGAAAGTATTTATGCAGCACTACAAACAGTAATAAAGTGAATACACAACACAAGAAAAGTCACATACCAATTTAGAAAAATAAACTAGAATGTATTAAATAAAACTAGACCAACACAACAAAATCTAATCAGTAGAACCAGAGGAATGCAGTTTTAAAGATTTAGGTGAAAATAGCTCCTAGAAGCACAGAGCGTCACTGGTGGCTATCTGGTGGTCCAAGACCGGGAGAAAGTCACAAGTTCAAGCTGACCGCGATAGAGCACAGGTCAGGTACAGGGACTATGTTAGTATTGCTGAAAAAGTTACCTTCTCAGTTCCCTTTATGGTGGAAGGGGCCTTCAGGAGCAGGGAGAGTGTCACGGATGTCTGTCCGAGTATCACATAGCTCCGGTCGAGCATCACAGATGGTCATTGCTGTAGCATGAAGATCCTGTTTGCATCGCTAATGGTCGTGGCTAGAGCATCACATTGGTAGTCACTGCGGCAGTCAATGCTGTGACGTGAAGAGTTTGTTCACAGGAACTTTGTGATACTGGTAACAGGTCAGCGTAGTCTTGGTACAAAAACGGGCCCGTTCGCAAAGAGTCCAAAAACTTCAGGAGAGCTCAACTGAGCCACACCAGGGGCCCACGTTAGAGGGCCACCACTTGGGGGTCAGGAATTCATTCCAGCAGAGGCCAGCAGGGCTCAGGCAAGTCCAGTTGCAGGCCCAGGCAGCAAATCAGCTGAGCAGTTGCAGGGAGCCTCTGGAGCTTGATATGTCCCTGTAGTTCAGAACAGGAGGCCTGGCAGACCCTTGGAGTCACTCCTTCCTGAGAAGAAGGATGGAGGTTCATTTTTCCTTCTCGGCGAGTCACTCCTTCCTGAGAAGAAGGATGCAGGTCCATTCTTCCTTCTCAGCAAGTAGGAAAGCAGGCAGCAGAGCAGCAGTGCAGCAGAGTGGTAGTCCTTCTAACAGCAAAGCAGCACAGCAGTCCTTCTTCTGTAGTATCCTTAAGTCCAGGAGTGTACTGAAGAGTTAGTGTCTCAGGACCAATATTTATACCTTTTGCCTACTTTGAATTGTGAAGCTTCTACAGGTTTCTCTTTTGAGTGCATAGCTTTCATGCCTCTCCTGCCATGACTCCAGACTAACTACAGGGTGTATTCAAGACTTTGTGTTAAGGCAGGACACAGCTTATTCAGGTGTAAGTGAGGCTGTGCCTAGCCCAGCCGTCCTATCCAGCCAGTAATGGCCCACCCAGGCACACCTAAGCTCTCTATTGTGTGTGATTGTCTAGTGTCTAGGAGGAATGCACAAAGTCCAACTGCCAACTATCCCCTATCATGTAACTCAGAAGCAGGCTGCAGGCGCTAAATTGCTAAGGTAGGAAAATGCCAAATTTCTAATGGTGCAATTTTCATCATTGGAATCCAAAATCTGACTTCACCATAAAGGAGGGATTTCTTTACAATTCCAACGGCACCAAACATGAATTGTTTACCTGTTACCATTTGGAAAGTACAGCTTATTACTTGTAATAAGGTAACTCCAATGTTATCCTATGGGAGAGGTAGGCCATGCAATAGTGAAAAACAAATGTTCAATGTCTACCCCAAGGTGGCTTGTATGTATGAAAAAGGAAGGGTTGGGCCTGGCAAAAGGTTTGATTTGCGAGTTGAAAATGCAGTTTAAAACTGCACACACAGGCTGCAATGTCAGGCCTGAGACAGGTTTGCAAGGCTACTTAGGTGAGTGGCACAACAAGTGCTGCAGGCCCACTCGTAGCATTTAATATACAGGGCCTGGGTACATGTAGTACCACTTTACTATGGACCTATAAGGAAATTAATTATGCCAATGGGGGAGAAGCCCATGTTTCATGTTTTAAGGAGTGAGCACATGCACTTTAGCAGTGGCTAGCCGTGATAAAATGCATGTAGTCCAAAGGCAAGCAAAAACGAGATCAGCAAGAATAGAGGAGGAAGACAAAAGGTTTGGCGGAAAATCAACCTAGGGCTGACAGGTCTAAAAAAAGGATATCTAGGGCTACGTGGTTTTCATCACCATTGCACATATAACAACTACTATAGAATTAATTTAGGTTAGAACACCAGCTGTACTTAAAGCAAGCCTTCCACCAGTTTAGACAAACAACTAATTTTCACACCATTCAGAGCCACACCTATAGGGGGAATAATAACACCTAATGTATCTAATAATAACTGTCAAAAATGTACTCTTTTCAAAGCAACCACATCATCTATTTCACTCATATGATAGACTTTAGAAAACACCAAAGCAAGATAACATGAACCAACCCAATTAGGCAGCAAATAAAAATACATAGTCTTACTACACACCTAATAAATTCCTCTCAAAATCAGCTGTTCAGAAAATTTCCAAAACACAATTTCTTTCACACTCATTTTCTCCCACATATTCAACATTCAATTTTTTCACATTTTTCACTATTATTATTACAATAACTAAGACTAAGGGGTCCATTAGGGTGGCGGGCGGATTGCCCCCGCCAGGCTTTCTGTATTCCCCCCGCCATATTAGTATGGCGGGGGGACCACGGCGGAAGAAAACACCACTCGCCACTTTTCCGCCCCGGTCACCTTGTGGCCGGGGCGGAAAATGTTTAATATGGTGGCGGTGTCTATTAGACACCGCCAGCCATATTACGATGGCAAGAGTGCAATGCCTTTCCGTGGTGGCAATGCCGCCACGGAAAGGCAGGCGGTCTTCACTCTGGGGGCACCCTGCGGGCCCCCAGAGTGAAGGTGAGTGGGGGGGTGCACACAGGGGGTATCTGTGGTACCCCCCTTCATTTTCATTTCCAAACAGCAGGCGCCGCGCGGTGCCTGCCGCTATGCAAAGGAAAATGCTGTGATGTATTGTCAGCATTGTGGCGGGCGGTGCAGAGAGCACCGCCCGCCACAATGCTGAGAATACAGGATGTGCCCGCCAGTGTGGTGGGCACATCCTAATGGCACCCCTGGGACCCCCGCCCTTAAGGCGGGCAATCCCATTTTCCGATAGGGTGGCTGGCGGGCAAAGCCCGCCCGCCATCCTAATGAGGCCGTAAGACTTTAATTATCCTTATTAATATCAATCAAACTTATAATTTTACAGCATTTGCTGTATTCCATTTTCTATAGAGACTAAAAACAAACAATCATCATGGAGCTACACAAAGTTAAGAAAAACTTTTAAAAAACAATAATAGTTCTTTCTTTTTTTATTTCTTTATAAACAAAAATCAAAACAAAACATTACACAATTTTGAAAAGTTAATTTCAGATCATGCTCTTAAATTATTCTTTTCAATTTTAGGTTTGGTATTTGTTCCTCACTTAGGGGCATATTACCAACAATACACAACAAGACACCAGCGCACATCTGATTCAGTCTCTATAATCCTTGTGCATTTCGCACCAACATTTCAATTCATAGCTTTTTTTTCCATTCCTCCGCACAGAGCATACCACCAGTCCATAACTGTAAAGGAGTTAAGTGCCCTTCTGTACGCAAATGGTGATTATTCCATTCGTTCACAAACTCAGCAACTGCTTTATTTAGTCTTTTTAGGTAAATAAAGTGCAGTGCAAAAAGATGGACTTCATTTTGAATATCTAATATTCCATTTTGTTCCATCCAAAAGAACAAATCCTTGAAGTAACGAACAACAACTCTGTTTAACTCTGCCCACAATCGCTCAATACGTTGATTGTGAACACTTCGACCACAAATAAAACTGCCTCTGTTTAATTCTCTTCTACATATCATGTAACATGCAACATCAACATTTTCAACACCCATGTCGCCTCTAACCCTCAATGGCAGTCCAAATCTGGATATTCCATCTCTGAAAAGGTTAAGAACGGTGCCTGCACGATTATTGTTGCAACATTTCACATATATAATTGCTCTACTGAAGCCATCAATGCAGCCATGGAAGACAAACCTCCACCGTATCAGTTTGTGATTACTGTCAATATGCCTGATAAATAAAACAAACAAAAACACTTTATAATGGTGAATAAATATTTCATACATTAGTGAAAAGCATAAAAAAACACAATGACATTCATGATGAATTGAACGGATTTAGGTGCATATCTACGGGTTGGATCTCCTCTTGTGGCCACTATCCCCATACTAAAATCAATGATTATGTGTTTTAGTGCCCAAAAAGAATTACTGGAAACACTGATTGCTGATTAATACATAGGTAAAGGTGAGATTAAATCAAACCTTCTCTTTTTTATCTAATTAACTTCTCCAATAGTAAGACATTATTTTGAAGACAAGGAAGGCTCAGAGGTGGAAAAGATGTTTACGGAAAAGGGGGGGATGAATCCATTCAACTACAAAATACATCTTCATAGGTTGCTTCAGTCACAAGTAGAGAGATACAAAGGAAACATTTTAAAAGACTCACTCTATTTTACCAAACTTACTCCCCTACCAATTTTAACGGTAGAGAACATTACCATTACACTAGATTCACCCATCTCCTCCTGGCTCAAGGAAGCTAGTAACGTATACGCCCTGAAACAGAAAACAAACCAGTTCACCGCCATGAACCATCACAATTGTATACAGAGGAACTGAGAAAAGCTGAATTTGAGCAATGCCAGTTATAGCAAAAATGGCAGAAACCATCTACTCCGGAGAATAAGGACATTTTCATGGTGCGACTAAAAACCGACAAGACATCAATTTGGGGGGCTAAATATGCATATTTATCAAATCAAATCCTACATGCTGGCAACAAAACTAAAGAAATACTTGATACTGTCAGTGAACTTTCTAACCCTGATAGCTCAAGTATGACTACTTGGGCTTCTTTTTCATTGACAAAATAAGATTGATGAAAGACAGTATTCCTCCCAGCCTCCTAACTAGCACTACTGGCTCGGAACATGTGAATTTTATAACACTCTCAGTTTTACCGGCCATCACTATAGATGACAAGTGGAAATTGATGACTTAGGTCAAATCTGGCTCTCCAAAAGAGACCTGCCCCCCACGGATCCAGAAAAAAATCTTC
Organism: Lissotriton vulgaris; assembly: GCF_964263255.1. Taxonomy (NCBI): domain Eukaryota; kingdom Metazoa; phylum Chordata; class Amphibia; order Caudata; family Salamandridae; genus Lissotriton; species Lissotriton vulgaris. Next base: position 18,442 of record NW_028252500.1, read on the forward strand.
TCACATTTTCCCAATCCTGTGATCTCTCTGCTCAACGTATCCCTAAGTCAAGGCATTGTCACCATACCTACCGGTAGTCATCCCACTTAAAAATAAAAAGAACGGTCCCTCCATATTGAAAAACTATAGCCCTTTCACTCCTCCCTTACTTAGCAAAGTTACTAAAGGCATACATTATCCAACCTTTAAGCACATTCTTAAAGGACTTCTCTTTTCTCAATCACCACCAGGCAGGGTTTTGCCCTGCTCACGCCAGAGACACAGATATTCTCTCCGTAATTAACGATATGAAAGAAACAGACACAGGAGTGACCCAGGCACTGGTCCTCTTAGACTAATCTGCGGCCTTGGAGACAGTAGAGCCCATGACATCTTAATCGAATATGTCAGGGTCGCAAGTGTGCAGGAGTCGGCATTAAACTGGATAAAGTCATTCGGGTTGTTCAAAATCAGTAAATCTCACTCCTTTTTCCTTGTCAAAGGTAGAACTTAACTGAGGAGTACCACCCATCTTTTCAACCTCAGTATCCGCCCCTTAGTCTGCACCCTACGGGGACAGATGGTGAACATATACAAGTACGCCAATGATATGCAGTTGCTTTTCAACATCGATGACACAGAATCTGCAGAATGTTTCTGAAGCACCATTTATACATCTGTGACTGAATGAGTTGTCATGAGTTAAAGTTGAATTCAGATAAGACTGAAATTGTGACGCCTGAAAACAAAATGCATAGCTTGAACACTTCCATTTAGCCAGTGAAGATGGGTGAACCTCCTTCCCCCAAAAAAGCGGTCAAGAGCCTTGGGGTCATGATAAAATCAATCTATGAAGCCTCAGATAAGTGCAGTAACTTTATCTTGTTTTTTTCAGCTCTAGAAAATTAAAAAAAAATCAGATAATATTTTACTTGAGGCTTTTACTCAGATTATAATCGCCTTGGTCATGTCCCCATCAACTATGCAAACTCACTCTATATGGGACTTCCTAAGGGACTAGGACAGAAGCAGCAGCTGGTTCGTAGCCTGTCTCGTATGGCTCCACACTAAACCTCTGATGGAAAAATAATACTGTCATCCATTTGCCCAAAGGTCCTTATTTAAAACTGGGTGCATTATTTTTAAATCTCATAATGGCAACTATGCTACCTTTGTGAACTACAGAATTCAGGACTAAACACCAAAACGTAACCTTAGATTATCTCATCAAAATCTGCTTGGGGTTCTCAAGTATAACAAAAAGAGACTGAGTGCCTAAAGTTTGCATGTGGAATTCTCTTCCCCGACTCATTAGAGTCACAACTTCCCATGGAAGCTTTAGGACCTTGCTAAAAATATGGCTATTTAGACAGGGTTATGGATAAGCTCCAAGTCCCTTGCCTCTTTTGCACTAGCGCCATGAAACCTTTTTGGTGTATGTGTGCAATTTAAATTCTTGGTAACATAACATACAACACATCCTTTTTGCTCGGCACCAATTCATGTAAAAATTTGACAATCAACTTCCCAATAGTCAAAAAAGGCTGCATCAAGAGCGAAACCCCAATTGCGGTTGACTTCTTTCTCCACCTCCCACTATCTTTCACCTTTTTAAATACTAAAACATATGTCATAGGTCAATTAAACAAACAGGCGATCTGAAGAAAAAACTGCAGGGACACAAACTGCTCTATCTTGAATAGAAGATCATTATAAAATTAACCAACAACATAAATGAAACCAACATGTTGAACAGCACATTATAATGAATCCATGATGGATATGGCTAATCAAATTGTTTCTCTAAAAAAACAAAACAAAATAATCCCTCTTCTTTGTACTAATTTGCAAATAATTATATGAAAAAAGGAAAATTATTAGCACAACAGACAGAATATGAAGGTGATTCACTGCCACTTTAAACGGGGAAAGGTTAGCTCAAAATTAACTCAAGAAGCTTTTTGAAAATGTTAAAAACTATAGAAAATCCCAAATGTTGTTACATGCCATCAAAGAATCCAAGAGACAGTGTGAAAAAGTATCTACCTTCTTGCAGTAAAAAATAAGAGAAGTAGAACTCTCATGGTTGACACTCCTGAGATACTCTCAATCCTACTAGTCTGTGAGTCCGCACTGATATGATCTTTGTTTTATAAGATAAAACATGCAGTTTTGACAAAGACTGTTGGTAATCTAAGACCCTCCTGTCATTTCTGCCACTAGATATCAGCGAAGCGAATAATGCATATCAGTAATACCATACATAACAATCTTTGTCAGTTTCTCCCTGAAGCCAGGACAATTTAAAAATCAGCTAAGTCATTCTTGTGTTCAGAAAACAGTGATCCGATTAAGAAAATCAAGATAATTTCTGACCATTTTTCAAAATCTCTTTCCTAGACAAGTTTTGGAAAGCTACATCATGAAATAATCAATGCTTTTTAGCAATGAAAAACAAACCAGCTCCTCTATGATCTTCAATCAAGATTCCGTGATGGCTGTAACTCAACAACTGCTGTGGTACTAATAGTAGATGATGCTGTCAACATCCTACTCTGATGATTTTTACTCATTCTTCCCAGTTTATCATAGTCAGAGTTACTTAATAAAGTGAATCATGCCATCCTTTTGAGAACAGTTTAACAGTGATTGGGAATCTGTGCTTCAACCCTAAGAAAAACTGATCGCTGAAAATAAAAGTAGCAAACTTCTTGTCAAAAAACTTAGGGCCTATTTACGAGTTTGCGGTCCATAGACTGCTGGGCTGGTGGTGGCAGTCTGAGGGCGGCGGTCCATCTGCTGTATTATGAGTTGGCAGTGTTGCTGTACTGGGACCTTAGTTGAACCGGTGGCACTGCCAGCACAAGGTCAACTGCCGGCCCGGCTGTCACGCAAAGGCAGCCCCCATTGGACGGTAAGCGGAGCAAGACCGCTGACCGTATTACAAGTTTATTCTTCTACCAGCTCACCATCATGGTTTGGAAGGCAGAGAGGTAGGGTTTGGGGTGCATACTTACACCTGTCCTGTTTTTTCTTAGAGATTTCGAGGTGGATCTTCACCCTGAGGAAAAGGATACCAAAATACAAGAAAGTGCATATCATAACAAATACCCATTGCCGAGACTGCCCACATATGGCTCAGAGCAATGGGTAGATGGTATCTTACCATATATATATATCTTGCATATGTATGCATTCAACACATATGCAGTCGAAATGAACACCTATGCACCGATATGTATGGGGATATACTACCCACCACTGCAGCCACTCCACTGGCTGCCCAGGTAACTCATGCTACGGCAGGCGGGAAAGCTCCAGCACAGCAGTGTATTAGCATTCACAGACACAGTCCAACAGCGGTTGGACTGCCAAACTCATAATCAGGCCCTAAGCCTAACTACCAAGGAGTACGCTAATAGTCCATGTTTTTCCTGACACTCTTTAGTGCATACACAGAACACCTCTTCTCACTTCTGAATCATTCAAACATCTACTTTTGCTTGTATGTGAACAACTGCAGCTCTGTCTGAGAGTCTCCTCACAAGAAGACATTATTTGAAGTGGGTGAGACACTGAAATTCCTTAAGTCATTTTATCACCACCACATAAAGGTAAACCCCTACAAACATTTAGCTCCTCTTCTTCTCTACATTGACATGCACCACTCCAGTGAACACATGGTTAGATGAAACTAAACATGCAGGACTGAAAAACAATTGTAATGATTGCTTGACCCTTGAAATAAAGGCACTTACAGGATCACATCGATGCCCAAGCTCAAAACGCTCACCACCAAAACAGACTCGTAGGAGGCATTAAATCCATCATTCCACAAAATACCGTCGGATCTGTGATACAAACCTTTGTCCTCTCGAAAGTTTCTTATAATATTTCCTTGCTTTCTGGATTTTGATAATTCATCTTGCTCTATTAAAAGCAGACGTCAACACTGAAGATGGGTTAATGTCTGATCATACCATATCACTCAAACAGATTTACATAGAAAACAGAAGTATTTACAAATTAGCCCTCATTATCCATAAGTCTATACCCAACACCTCCCCCAGCTATCTAGCCGACAATTTAGTAATCTCTGGCGATCAAGTATACTACAGAGTGCAGACTCTCTCCTACTGTATACTCTAGCCTTAAAAAAAACAGAAGTCTCACCCAGGCTTTCTCAGAGAGTGGTGCTAGAATATGAAACTTAACCCCCTCCCCCCCTCAATGGGAATTATTACATCTTTTAATGCCTTAAAAAAACCCTCAAAGTCCTAGTTTCAAAATGATATTTAACAGGATAGATATGTGAGGTGATCCTCTCTCAGAGGGTTTGCAAATAATTATCTAGATTCAGCTATGTTAGACACCTGGAGGCAGTGGCTTTACAAAAGTTGAGGGGGACCCCTGCAAGGTACATGGATGGGCCCCCTCACTGGATTAATCCAGAGCTCTCAGGCCTGAGTACTGTGCTGAGGGGGCCCCCACGGGGCTGTGGGAGCCTGTATTATGCCACTGCCCTGAGGGCTAGTCATTAAGTGCATTTTGTAGTACTACAGAAGCACTACTAGCATACTGAGAATGTAATTCACAAACCTCAGTGCATAGTTTCCACCTCTACTGCTCCTAACTTTTCTGGGCATAGATCTCCATCCTGAGAGTGAAGTCTCTACACAGGTAAGTATACTTTTTAGTAGTAAATTTGGAAGGGACAGGGAAGTGGATGGACAAAACAGCATACTTACTACTAAAGAGGAGGGATTAGGGAGGAGTTTAGGGAGGAGCAGTGAGAGGTTTAGGGAGCGCCTTTGGGACGCACCAGGTGTTAAGGGTGGCGGGGTCACCCACCAAGAACATGTGCATTTGCCGTTGACCCACCCACCCACACCTGAAATGCGGGCGTCGCAGCCAGAGGCAGAGCTAGGGCTCAGGCAGGGCGGAGGCAGCACAGAGGGACAGCAGTCAGATCTGAATAACCAAAGAGGAGCTGCTCAAACCCGTGTCCTTGGGATGTCTTATGGCAGGGGCACAGGGAGCAGGCGACAGGTCAGCATGGGGCAGCAGAGGGAGGACATGGCATTTGCAGCCCGGGTCAGGCATGAGGGCCACCCTTCAACACTTGGCAACAAGGTGTAGCCTAGAGGCCACAAAAAAGGGTTAGACAAAGGGGGTATTCGCTCAGAGTACTGTCAAAAAGGGCTGTGCTGTCAAAACTGAAGCAAGGAGGCAGAATTGCATTATTGCTTGAAGTGTTATGATGTTTGTATATGACAATATGTAAATAAAACTATGGCCTTTTGCACCATCAATGAATGAAGTGTTTTGTGGAATAAAGTAATTTGGGATACATAGGTTGCATGTGGTGCTGTAAGCTCAAGGGCTTATGCTCCATATCTTTTCTAAATACGGAGCATTTTTGTTTTCACCCTTTCGCCCAAGGCAGTGAAGAAAATTGTCTATGTGTCAGCGTTGTATGAAAGAAAAATAAATCTGGGCTCCAGTGTACAGCCAGTTCTCAAAGCCTGAGTACCTACTGGTAATTGCCTTCAACTTTGAACAACCTAACTATGGTTTGCAGGAGTGGTGCCTTTGACCATACCCATACATTTGGATAGTCTCAAAATATAAAAACAACTGAACCACACATGAACACAGCAAAAAGGAGCTATACTGCAGAAAACAACAAAAGCTCTAGCAGGCACAAAAACACAAAATGAAAGCAAAACAGCAAACATAACAACACAGCAACACTACACCGAACAAAACTACACAAACACAACAGAAAACATTAATACTACAAGATTCAATACTGTTAAACAACACTCAACACAGCCATGTGCAATAGGTTTGGAGGATTTGAAAAATTACTAGGGGCACATGGCCTTAGTTCAAAATCTCTGGAAACAGAGCATGGTCTGAAACTCAAAGTTGTTGCTGAAGGGCAAAGAGTTTGGATAGCATTTTCTAGTTTTGGCCTAAATAAATCACTTATCAAACATTCTTAAAGTGAATCACTGACACTCTTAGAGAGGGAAGTAACTTATACATTATAGATATACAGACAGATAGAAATATAGATAGATAGATAGATAGATAGATAGATAGATAGATAGATAGATAGATAGATAGATGATAGATAGATAGATAGATAGATAGATAGATAGATAGATAGATAGATAGCAATGCTTTACCATAAATGATTTGGACCTTGCACATGGTACACCCTTCGTCGAATAGCTGTACGTTGTCTAACTGCTCTACCAACAGGGTCAAGAAGATGAAGTCTATTTCTCACTCTCCATCTTTGAATTCTTAGTCCTCTACTTCTCAAGCTTCCACATACATAACTTTGTCCCGAATCAGGTGTTGAACTTAAAATGTTTATGATTTGTTGATCAAGCTCTGCATCACTTATATTGGTAAATCTGTTTTCAGAAGATGTGCACAAACCCATTTCAACTCTTCGTCTGTAAAGAGTTGAGGAACTTATGTTCAAACATGATGCAATCGATGTCCATGAAAATCCAATCTCCCATAGGTACTCCATATTTTCTTTTGAAACAATAAACCTGCAGAAACAGAATTAAAATAGACTGCAAAAAGCTGGTTGCAAAACAGTGCAACTGAAATAATGAAATTGAACTTACCTTGGCCTTCCTATACCTTGATTTGCTGCAGGTGTATGGAAATTACTTGCAGAAACAGTTGACAAACTGGTGATCTTGTTTTCAATGTTTGTCATTGAAACAGAAGTGAGCCTACACAACTCTTCCAAAATGAAGCTAGCAGTGATGGTTGCACTTCCAGAAAGATTGTAGGCCGTTAATATAGCAATTAAAATTTCCAAATGGCTCTCCAGTTTTCTATGCAGGTGTTCCAAACAGTTAATATCAACACACAACAAAGCTCTATCTAAAGCAAAAGCACATGATTTTAAAGAGGTGTGATAGTCTACAAGATCATCTGATAATGCCTCATTTAAGAAACAAGCAAGCAAAATGAGCAAAAAACTAAATGTAGAGGCATTTGTTAAAGCCATGCTTACTAAGGGCTAAAAACTCAAGGACTGAGCATTTTCAGAAGTTGGTTTTCCTGTTTGTCTTGTTCTGCATTCTGATTGGGCCACAATGTCATGTGACTTCCAGTGCTACTGAATCAGCCACCTCAGTAATATGTATTTATTTTGCCAGTTGTTGGTTAACTGTAGCAGTCCCTTTTAGTTTATGTGCATATCATATTTAATCATAGGACGTCATAGTTGATTAGGTGAACTACACATTACTTTCAGTCCATGCTATAATCATGTCAGTCCAGATTGTATTTACTTCATTTGACTTTATTATTTGTGTGGAGTGTGATATACTAATTCTAAGATGTGTCAAACTGATTTTAATGTAGGTCATTATAATTTCAAAATGTGTCATACCCATTTCCAATTAGGTCATATTTATTTCAATGCATCCTATTTAATGTGTGTCATGTGAATCTTAAACCAGGCCATATTCATCCAAGCCTAGATCATATTATTTGAACAGTCATTTGAAAAAGTGTCACATTCAATGTAATATGTGCCATATTGATTCCAATGGACGTTGTATTCGGTTCAAAGCTTCTCCTAGTTATATCAGTGTGGGCCATATTCATTTAAATGCACATCAAATTAATTTCAACTGCAATCATATTTATATTAACATGTGTCATATTCAGCTCAGTGTTAGTGATATTCATTTTGACACTAGTCGTATTTATTTCAAATGATCTTTTATTCATTTGAACATGTGTCATATTAATTTGAACATGGCTTATATTCATTGCTGTATGTCTGACATTCACTTCATGTGTCACAGTCATTTTAAAGACTGCCAAAATCGATTTAATGTGTGCCATATTTGTTCCAGTATGGGTCACATTCATTTCAGCACCGGTGTATGTCATTTCAATAAGATTTATATTCACTTTAGTGCTTGTTGTATTCCTTTCACCAACAGTCATATTCATTTCAGCGTAGTTGCTATAAATCTCGGTTTATCTTATATCCAATTCAATGTGTATTATTCATATTGTCCAATAGACAGTATGTTTATTCAGCCATGTTTCATTGATTCTAATGCATGTTGTATTCAGTTTAAAGCTTCTCATATTCATATCAGTGTGGCCCATATTCATTTAAATTCCACACCAAATGTATTTCAAGTGGAATCATATTTATATTAACGTGTCATATTCAGTTCAGTGTTAGCCATAATCATTCTAACACTAGTCATAATTATTTCATCTTATCTTGTATTGATTTGAACATGTGTCATATTCATGTCAACATGGCTTGTATTCATTGCAGATGTCTGACATTCATTTTATGTGTGTCACAGTCAATTAACAAAGTATCATATTCAATGTAATATGTGCCATATCGATTCTAATAGATGTTGTATTCAGTTCAAAGCTTCTCATATTCATATCAGTGGGGGCCATATTCATTTTAATGCACATCAAATTCATTTAAAATGCAATCATATTCATATTAATATGTGTCATATTCAGTTCAGTGTTAGTGATATTCATTTTGAGAATAGTCATATTTATTTCAAATGATCTTTATTTATTTGAACATGTCATATTCATTTGTATATTTCGTGTATTCAATGCTGTATGTCTGACATTCACTTCATGTGCGTCACAGTCATTTTAAAGAGTGTCAATTTCAATTTAATATGTGACATATTTGTTCCAGTGTGGATCGGATTCATTTCAGCACCGGTGTATATCATTTCAATAAGATTTATATTTACTTTAGTTCTTGTTGTATTCTTTTTACCAACAGTCATATTCCTTTCAGCGTAGTTGCTATACATCTCGGTTTATATTATATCCAATTCAAAGTATATTATTCATATTGTGCGATAGATAGTATGTTTATTATGCCATGTTTCATTGATTCCAATGCATGTTGTATTCAGTTTAAGACTTCTCATATTCATTTCAGTGTGGGACATATTCATTTAAATTTCACACCAAATTTATTTCAACTGGAATCATATTTATATTAACGTGTCCTATTCAGTTAAGTGTTAGTCATATTCATTCTGACACTAGTCATAATTATTTTACCTTATCTTGTATTCATTTGAACATGTGTCTTATTCATTTGAACATGGCTTGTATTCATTGCTGTATGTCTGACATTCATTTCATGTGTGTCACAGTCATTTTAAAGCGTGTCAGATTCAATTTAATATGTGCCATATTCGTTCTGATGTGGGTCATATTCATTCCATCACCATTCTATATCACTTCATTAGGGTTTATATTCACTTGAGATCTTGTTGTATTATTGTCAGCAACAGTCATATTCATTTCAGCGTAGTTGCTATACATATTGGTATACCTTTTATCCGATTCAAAGAGTGTGTTATTCCTATTGTCCACTAAGTAGTATATTCACTCTGCCATGTTTCATATTTGTTTAGACACATGTTACATTAATTCTGGTGTGTGTCAAATTTATTTTGGAGCACTCCATGAATTTCAGGAGGTGTCTTATATGGGGATCTGTAATTTTGACATGAACGGCTTCCCATACTCAGCAGGAGTGCAGCGGGCATGTTAACCCTTCTGTGAATACGTTTGTATTACTTGAGATGTAAACGAAGAGTTACTCACCTGCACTCGTTGTTCAAGATCTGTTACCAGCATATGAAAACAGCACCACCATGTGGCCAGAGTGAGATTGTGTTAATGCTACTCTGTTG
>NW_028252501.1:0-50009 GCF_964263255.1 Lissotriton vulgaris
TCAGTGAAGTAATATGTGAGATCATAAGCAGTGCTTGGTGAGAGTGCCAGTCATAGTTCAACGCCTTCAGGTCATCCAAAATGCGGCAGCAAGGCTCCTGTTCAATCTACCCAAGAGATCTAGTGTCCATTCCTGCCTCCAAAGCCTCCATTGACTCCCGGTTGTACACCGGATTATGTTTAAAACTCTTGTCCTCTCATTCCGCGCAGTCCATCAGACTGGTCCTGTCTACCTGAGGAAAAGGTTTGCCTTGTATATCCCTAATCGATGCCTCCGGTCGGCTAACCAGTGCCAAATGATTGTGCCCAGATTTAAAAACTCCTGACTGGGCGGCCATTCCATTTCGGTCAGGGCCTCAAGGGCCTGGAACGCTCTCCCTTTCCATCTCAGGACTGCTCCAACCATTACAGCCTTTAAGAAGGGGCTGAAAACCCACCTGTTTAGTATCACTCCTTAAACTGGTATCTCCTTCTGCCCTCGGAATCTTGCCTCACCTTTCGCGCCAGGATACTATTTTAGAAACAGAGGGCGCTACAAAAGCCTTTATATCATATCATATCATATCATAGTTACCGGAACTAACTATAACTGGTGAATTTCAGTGTTTTGCGTTTTACTTTAAATATGTTTCGACATACAAGCCTTGATCACAGGTTTATGTGTACCCATAATCATTTGAACTGTATTACCCTTTCAATCAATCAATCAATTAATCAATCAGGGGTAGTAAAGTGCGCTACTCACCTGTGAGGGTCTCAAGGTGCTGGGGGTGTTGAGCGGCTCCGGATCAGTTAAAGAGTCAGGTCTTGAGGTTCTTCCTGAACGTGTGCAGGGTCGGGGACTGTTAGCATGACTTGTACAGAGGATATCAAGCCAGTTTGTACATGTATCTAGATCAACCCTATTTGGAGAGTAACATTTGGAGTGCCTACATTGTTATAATTGAGGCAGAGTCTTCTAGAAAGGAGGCTCCTTTTGGGTACTAGTTTTCTAAGGACCATGGGGCAGATGTATCATCGGTTTTTTTGGTTGCAAACCCTGCGAATCGCAAAAAAGCAGCGTTTGCGACAAAAAAAACGGCAAATGCCATGTATGAAAAAATCGCACCGCAAAATTAAGGAATCGCTAAATTTGCTATTCCTTAATTTTGCCCAAGCATTAAAGGAATTGCAAATTGCGATTCCTTAAATGCTATGTATGTAGCATTTAAGCTTTGCAAATTTATGCTAAGAAATTGCAAATTACCACCAACTTGTAGTTGGTGGTAATTTGCGAATTCTTTTAAGAAAACACTTTTTGACATTTCTAAAGGTGCCATGTGACGCTCATACATGCCCTTAGGGCATGTAGTTGTGCCATATGCGTACACATGTCAATTTCAGGGGTGCAGCAGGGTGTCCTTAAGACACCCTTGCACCCTTGAAATTATTCTCAATTTGCGATTCACAAATTGCGATTCGCAAATTGAGAATAACTGTCCATTCATTCTTATGGGCCTCCTGGCCCATACAAATGAATGGGAAAGTATTCCTTAATTGCGATTAGCAAATTGCTAATCGCAATTAAGGAATTTTAAGAAATCGCAAAAAAATAGCGAATTTATAGATGCATACCATTTAGCAATTCTCAAATAGTGATTCCTTAAAAATCGCTATTTGAGAATCGCTAAAGGGTATCTTGATACATCTGGGCCAATAAATCTTGATCATTGATATAGTTGAATTATTACACTTGTGTTGTTAGTGCCTTCATTCTTTAGTACACACTTTATATTGCATTTCCATTTTTTGCTACTAAATCACATTTTTTAAATTGGTTGATGTATTGAACTAAACCCTGCAAACCTACAATACTGAAGGGGTATTTGTCTCTGATACAGTAGGGATTTTATATGGTGAGACATCCTTAATATCTGCTGCTAACTAACCAAATTTATTTATCTATTCTTTAGAAAAAGTTTCAGGTAAGAGCACATTTGTATCTTTGCTTGAACGTTGTTATATTAAATGTCCATTCTGTCTCCTTCAAGTTCTTTTTCCTCATGTTAGGTTTAAATTGTGATTTATTGTTTTTATAAAATACTGGTTCTCTTATGAGAGCAATTTCATCCTGGTAGTATTATTTGAGCAGGATATTTCATTATTTTGTCCCCAATTACTCATCAACGAAAACAAATCATATTTTTGCTCATTGAGTCAGTAAACACTTTCAATAGTTTGCACATGATTTTTCAATCCGTTAAAAGATTAGGATAACAATTGTTGAAGAAGAGTGAGAAAAATTCAACTCCACCCGTTTCTGCATTTTTTGCCCGTGTGCCAGGGCATATGATCCTGTTGAAAAGTTTAATGCCAGTCCTAGTCATACAGCATTTTGTTTCCAAGAATGCAGAGTTTCTAACACCCACTAATCATGTCGAGCTCTATCACAGGTGGGATATTTGATTTGCACTTTGACTGAAAGCATATTTTGTAGATTCTTATTGTTCCTTCCCAGTACTCAGATATATAAACACTAAACCCGCAGCAGCATTCTGAAGGCATCCAGTCTCTGTAACTAGTAAAGTTATCCTATTTTACTTTCTGTAAGCTGCACCATTATACTTCAAAATAAAAGGCTATGAAGTGCCAATCTATCTGTTTGTTTGACTAAAGCATATGTGTTACTCTTCATCAAGGGCCTACCGTAAGCTCATGCTGACAGTGACTGACAGAAAGCCGCTGTCAGTGTGGTATTTACTCTCCACTCTTAAAGTTAAGATAGGGAAGCGCTGAGAAGGTACACTGAGTGTTAGGAGCATGGGGAGAATGGCAGGCACTGGCATGTCTGGTGTCTAGGGAGGCGGGGTAGCCAGAAGGCATCCGAGGTGACTAGCAGAACACCAAGTATGTATTATTTTGAAGGTAGATTTAGGATGAGGGTGGGTCAAAGCAATGAAGCAATTCTGAACTTGGCTCTCTCAAGAATCCTCTTTGTATATATATATATATATATATTCACTGAAAAAACCATAGGTTATAGACCATATATAGTTAGGGATTAGCATTTACAAAACCTTATTTTACTCGCACAAAACCATTGAAATTCCCATATATAGTTAGTTGCACTAACTATATATCGCGCACCCGCAATCCACTGCTGATGATGTCACATATTACATCATTCATGACATGGTCAGTGACATCACTGATGACATCACTGATGACATCATCCAGTGACTGTATGTTTCTGTAAAGTTAAAATATGTCTTACATATTGAAGAATGAGTGGATGTATAAGTGTCTGGATGAAGGATTTAGTAGGTGCATGACTGACTGTATGAGTGAGTGATTAAATGTGTCTCACTGAGTGCATGGGTTAGTGACTAAACTGTCTTAATTTGTGCATCATTATGTCTGTTGTTCTGTAAACTGCTGCATGTGTTGATCAGTAGCTATATGAGTAACTATATGGGTTATTGAATGGTTGCCCAAGTATTTGTATGGGAGACTGAGTATGTGTGTGGGTGGCTGGGAGGTGTATGACTCTGTGCATAGATGTGTGAGCAGTTGATTCACTAGATGTATGGGTTCAAAAGTGCAGGTGGAAACAGCTGTATGGACAGTTGACTGTGTGCATGAGTGTATTGGTGAGTGAATGGATATCTCAGTGCTACATGTCAAAGTAAGTACATATGTAAAACACAGTCCATGTGAGAGTTGACATATATAAATAACTGTGCATAAGAGCCAGTGAATGTGTGAGTGGCTGTATGGATCATTGTGAACTTGCATCAAGGATTGTATAAGAGAGTAAATATGTGTTAGTATATGTTTGAATACGTAAGGTGTGTATGACTGTATAGTTGAGGAAATGGAGGTGTGATTGATTCTTTGCATGACTGACTAGGTGTGTGAGTAACTCCATGGATGAGTGACAGTCTGTGAGTGTCTGTTTACACTGATTGTATCTAAGGTTATATTAGAGTCTGAAGAGGTTCATCGTATTATCACATGAATGATGTCATCAGTGATGTGATAAGTAATGTCAAATGAGATGTCATCAGTGATGTCATTTGAGATGTCTTCAGTGATGTCATCAGTGATGTCATTTGAGATGTCATCAGTGATGTCATCAGTGATGTCACTGACCATGTCATGAATGATGTAATATGTGACATCATCAGCAGTGGATTGCGGGTGCGCGATATATAGTTAGTGCAACTAACTATATATGGGAATTTCATAGGTTTTGTGCGAGTAAAATAAGGTTTTGTAAATGCTAATCCCTAACTATATATGGTCTATAACCTATGGTTTTTTCAGTGAATTTTCAAGGTTTTGTAAATGCTAATTCCTAACTATATATGGTCTATAACCTATGGTTTTTTCAGTGAATTTCAATGTTTTTTTTAATAGCAAATATCAAAAGCTTTAAAATGTCAAGTACGTGGTAGGTAAAAACATTTTCGTGTTTATGCACGCTGATGTGCGTTGAACGCTGCCCCCCCCCTCCTCTTTTCTTTTAGGAGTATTCTCTCTTTGCAGATAGTGAAGGGTAGGTAACACAGGCCTTTGCCCCCGTTGTAACCCGTCGTGCCTGCTTCCCTCTCCATTTGATTGATTGTTATCCTAGCATTTATTGTTTTGGAATTGGTTCTCTTTGGTTCATTCTTTATTTACAAACAAGCAAAGAGTCGCAATACTCTGTTTAGTCTTTGCAGATAGTGAAAAATCTTTAAAAAAACAAAAGGAATCAAGCAAAATCAGTAGGCCACTAATGGGATCTCTTTTTGACCTTGCTAAAATAGAAACATTATGAACAACCCCTTTTGAGAAATACGAAACTAGTGAGAGGAACTGAGCTCGACACCATGATGGCTGCAAGACAGCTCGGCTCTGCCGCCCACCCCACCCAAAATAACGACAAATCCTATGTAAATATTATAAATATATACAACACACCAGCAAAGTAACAGGGGAAAACATTTTATTAAATAACTATTTACATAGCAGCCTGCTGCAACATCGATCCAAACAAGCCTTTGTATTTGGGGCTCAAAATCAACAAGTAACAGGGTAAAAGGTTTTATTAAATAACTATTTACATGGCAGCCTGCTGCAACATCGATCCAAACAAGCCTTTGTATTTGGGGCTCAAAATCAACCATCAATAGTAAGATTTTCATAGGTGAGTGTAGGTTCATGGTTTTCCATCCACAGACTAAAAGCCTGGAGTGGGAGTGAAAGAACAATAACTAGGTAAGAAGGAAGGCAGAGGCTGTGGGAAGGACTCTGGATATGGTATGTTGCTTGGTCCCTGAGATGCTTCGATGTCACTGCCTTGCACAAATGGCATAAGTCCTGGATGTTGGGTGCCATAGTTGAGGGTTCTGAGCAGCGCTTGTAACACTGTCTGAAGCTTATTTGCACCTGCCGCAGCTTCACTATTCTCAAAGTAAGTGGGGGCTGTTTGTGGACCTGACTGCATTGGAAAACAATGTGATGCGGTGCCTCCCTGAACCGCTTGACGGAGGCCCACGAGATAATTGCGCCTGCTCCACACCTTGTCCCACAATCCGTTTGAACTGAAGACACGTCCTGCGGTGCACTGGTCTGACCATCACATATACCTGTGCCAGGAAACGGCGTGGGGTGCACTAGAAGGGAGAGGCGGTGCGAACGAGCCTCCCCCACCTCCCCAGGTGGAGGTTTCTTAGCTACACCCCAGCGCTTCACTCGACCAGCTGACTTGCGCCCGCTCTTGCGACACAGTGCCTCGCTCGGCCAGCTGAATTGCGCCTGCTCTTGCTATTACAACGTCTCACCCGCCATCCAACGGAATTGCACCCAATCTTGCGGTACAGCGACAGGCAGCTGCTACGGTGCTCACAAAATGGCGGTCGGCTCCACAGACTTGGGCCTGCAAAGATGGCTCTGGGCAACCGTGGAACTCGGACGTTTGACTGCTAGGGCATGGGCCCCATTCCCAAAAGAGTCCCCTCAGCCTTGAAGATTCTACAACAGTCACCGGGACCTCCGACTCCCGTAGACTTCCGGTGAGGAGCGACTGCCATGATTGCTCGCGGAATGGCCACGACGTAACAACGAGATGGTGGTGCTCTCATGCTGATGCCAGCTTCAGTCTGAAACATCCAGAAACACTGTAGACTACCAATTGGATCAGTTCCGGTGGAGCCCCAACGTGACCCGGTAGAGAAGAACTTGCCCTCCCCTCTTTGACGGATGGTTCTTATAGCCTGTCCCTTCTGTTGTCATTTAACAGAACTTTTTGGACTGCTGAAAGGGGTTGTGTTCCGACCGCTGGTTGGTGGAGACATTTTGACTATATTCTGGACCTGCGTTGTCGCGTAATGCGTCATATGACGCGCCGCGTTAGCGCACCCGGAAGTGCTCCGGTGCGCTAGGCGCAGCTTCCCGGAAGCGATCCAGGGCGCGGTGCGCAGCGCGTAACATAAGCCTAACAGGTCATGTGACTTGTTAATAAAACTTTTCGTTGGTTCATTTTACTTTTGTTTTTCTAATGATGGAAGGCTTGGTCATATGACCTAAAAATAACACTTTTCATTGGTTTCGAAAACATTTTTTTCCCAAATGATGAAAACCCCACCTTTTTTTTTCTCACTCTGACTTGTAAATCAAAGGACCCAGATGCATTTACAGTTAATCACTAACAATGTTCCAGGCTAATGTATTTTCCCGGGAAATTTACAACTGTCCTGCAAGTAAAATATTCCTATTTCGAGAAAAAGGGAGTTTCTTCGTCCCATGAGGGAACAGTTGAACAAAAGAGGCTCGACCTGCTGTCTTAGTCGCTGATAGGCATGAATATCGGATTCTTATAGATCACTTTATGTTGCAGGAGTGGAAAACCCAACAGCCCGTGACCATTTATCTTTACTGCTTTCCTGCGTATTATACCTTTTAACCGTCATGTAATCGGGCTGCTTTATTTCACTTGCCTTTTTACTGAATCGAAAACTGTGGCTATTATTCAAAACTTTACCAATCTAGGTACTACTACCTTTTTTTGGTTTTAAAAACCTTTATTGTGAAAATGTCAGTATACAAATACGGGCCTATAACCACGTGGGCCGGCCACGGAGCAAACTGTAATCGTATATGATGAGGGGACATTTACACTGTAGAAGAATGTAACGGGCGGGCCATTAGGTTGCAAGAACTAAGGTGTCTAACAGTTGCGGAATCGGTGGACGTACATTTTATAATTAAAGTACGACAGGGCCAGTTACAATAAAATTATCTAGATATACATTTGCGGGCAAGTACCATGGGTGACGTTAATTCGAACTTTCAATAGTACAGTAATCAATAACACATCAGAACTTAATATCAATAGGGATGTCCAAATGTTCAGTCAGTACTCGTCCCCGCCCGCCAGGTGCTTAAAAACTGCATACGTATCTCGTGATATCCAGGTTGGGCAACCAGTACACAACAAGGAGTTACGAGTCCCATTTATACCGGCGCCATTTTGGGCGAGGCCGGGCAGGTCCAGGATATAGTCAAAATGTCTCCAACAACCAGCGGTCGGACCAGAACCCCTTTCAGCAGTCCAAAAAGTTTCCGTTAAATGACAACAGAAGAGATAGGCAACAAGAACAATCAGTCAAAAGAGGGGACGCTTTCGGGAATGGGGCCCATGCCCTAGCAGCCAAGCGTCCGAGTTCCAAGGTGTCCCAGGGCCATTTTAGTGGACCAGGCCCAAATCCAAAGAGCCGGTCGCCATTTTGAGAGTCCTGTTGCAGCCGCCTATCTCTGCACCACAAGAGCGGGCACAACTCAGCTGGATGGTTGGCGAGACGCTGTAGCTGCAAGAGCGGGCGGAACTCAGTTGGATGGCGGGTGAGACACTGTGCCGCAAGAGCGGGCGGAACTCAGCTGGACGGCGAGTGAAACACTAAAAGGCGCCCCACTGCAGATGAGGTGCCTCCACCTGGGGAGGCGGGAGAGGCCCGTTTGTGCTGCCGCCCCCCCCCCGGGCACCCCACGCCGTCTTTCGGCGCAGCATTGTAGGATGGCCACACCAGTGCAACTTGATGGACACCACCTCGGTGCCATCCGGATCTCGGCGCGTTGTGCTGCCTTCGGCCTACTGTAGCAGCAAGTGCGGATGCAACTCAGCTGGACGGCGAGTGAAACGATAAGGGGCGCCCCACACCACCTCGGTGCCATCCGGATCTCGGCGCGTTGTGCTGCCTTCGGCCTACTGTAGCAGCAAGTGCATGCGCAACTCAGCGGGACGGCGAGGGAAACGCTAAGGGGCGCCCCACTGCAGATGAGGTGCCTCCACCTGGGGAGGCGGGAGAGGCCCGTTCACGCCGCCTCCCCTCCCCCCCCCCGGGCACCCCACGGAGTCTTTCGGCGCAGCATTGTAGGATGGCCACACCAGTACAACAACTTGCTGGACACCACCTCGGTGCCATCCGGATCTCGGCGCGTTGTGCTGCCTTCGGCCTATTCGCACATCGGTCCGCTACTGACGCCGCCTCACAGGCCAACGGATTTTGTAGGCTTTTTATAGCCCAAAGCCGCATAACAGGTCATGTGACTTCTTTATAAAACTTTTCATTGGTTCATTTTACTTTTGGTTTCCTAATGATGGAAGGCTTGGTCATATGACCTAAAAATAACACTTTTCATTGGATTGAAACATTTTTTTTTCCCAAACGATAAAAGCCCCACCTTTTTTTTCTCACTCGGCAATCCAAAAAGGTTCCGTTAGATGACAACAGAGGGGACAGGCAACAAGAACCATCAGTCAAAAGAGGAGAGGGCAAGTTCTTCCCAACCGGGTCACTTTGGGGCTCCACCGGAAGTCATCGAATTGATAGTCTGCAGTGTTTCTGGATGTTTCAGACTGAAGCTGGCGTCAGCATGAGAGCACCACCATCTTGTAGCTCCGTCGTGGCCATTCCGCAAGCAATCATGGCAGCCGCTCCCCACCAGAAGCCTGCGGGAGTCGGGGGCCCCGTTGACTTTTGTAGAATCTTCAAGGCTGAGGGGACGCTTTCGAGAATGGGGCCCAAGCCCTAGCAGGCAAATGTCTGAGTTCAAATGTGTCCCAGGGCCATTTTAGTGGACCAGGCTCAAATCCGAAGAGCCGGACGCCATTTTAAGAGTCCTGTGGCAGCCGCCTATCGCTGCACCGCAAGAGTGGGCGCAATTCAACTGGATGGTGGGCGAGACGCTGTAGCCGCAAGAGCGGGCGCAACTCAACTGGATGGTGAGCGAGACGCTGTAGCCGCAAGAGCGGGAAGTAAACAGCTGAATGGCGGATGAGGCACAGTGCAGCAAAAGCGGGCGGTAAACAGCTGAATGGCGACTGAAACGCTAAAGGGGCGCCCCACTGCAGCAGAGGAGCCTCCAGCTGGGGAGGCCCGTTCGCCCCCCTCCCCCGGGGCGCCCCACGCCATTTTTCGGCGCAGCATTGTAGGATGCCAAGACCAGTGCGGCAACTTACTGGACATCACCTGGGTGCCGTCCGGATCTCAGCGCGTTGTGCTGCCTTCGGCCTATTCGCACAAAGGACCGCTACTGATGCCACCTCACAGCAGCCCATTGTTGCTTTGTTTAAAAAAAAAATTTTTAACGTGTTTACTTTGTTGGAGCGTTGTATATATTTATAAGTTATTAAAGTGTTATAATCCTACTACTTTGTTGGAGTGCTATATATTTTTAATGTGACACATAATTATGAAGACTTTGATGTACAAAAAGGCATCCCTGGAATCTTCCGCTTCAGGCTCGGTCCCACACACCCTCACAGTGAGAATCCCCCCCCCCAATCACAATACAGGATCGTTATCAGATAGTAGGAACGCGTGTGGTGTGACGGATCTCATGGGTTGGGGGACTTGATCTACTGTAACTCCTTTGAAGAGGGGTGATTCTTTACAGTTGGGGCCATAAACTACATCCACAGGGCTAGGTGATAGCCTGGGACCGGCCTGGACAATCAGACACAGAGGAAGAGGAGTGTCAGAGGGTGCGGTAGTGAATAGGGTGGTGTCGGGCGGGCACAGGGTGTGATTCTCAGGGAAGAGCAGCGCAAATGGGGGGAGGTTTATGGCCCATGCATGAGAGAGAGAGCGGGGGTGACCAGTGCGTGGGGGAGATGCTTGCGAGGGTGGGGGGCCATGCTGAGGATCGGCGGCGTGCAGAGAGTGGGTCTGGTCAAGGCATCTAAAATGGCTGCCGTGCACGACAAAAGTGTGGCATTGGAAAAAAGGCAAGATGACGCAGACAATGTTTATCAATACGGATTAATTTATAACAATTATTTTTAACAATATATTTACTCGCAGTGACAAAATGGCGGTCAACACTTCCTGATTTCCTTCGAATCGAAAGTTAACGGACGTCACGCAGCAAAAAAATAAAAATCCGCTCACGAGCAGCCGCTGGAAGACATGTATCAACATATATGAGCATCCTCAGCCACCCTCAGAAAACATAGGGGGTCAGGATACGTCTCCCGTACCCCCAGAGGGTGCGGTTGTGAATAGGGTGAAAGGGAGGTGTCGGGCGGGCACAGGGTGTGATTCTCAGGGAAGAGCAGCGCAGATGAGGGGAGGTTTATGGCCCATGCATGAGAGAGAGAGCGGGGGTGACCAGTGCGTGGAGGAGATGCTTGCGAGGGTGGGGAGCTATGCTGAGGATCAGCGGCGTGCAGAGAGTGGGTCAGGTCAAGGCATCTAAATGGCTGCCGTGCACGACAAAAGTGTGGCATTGGAAAAAAGGCAAAATGGTGCAAACAATGTTTATCAATACGGATTAATTTATAACAATTATTTTTAACAATATATTTACTCGCAGTGACAAAATGGCGGTCAACACTTCCTGATTTCCTTCGAATCGAACGTTAACAGACGTCACACAGCAAAAAAATAAAAATCCGCTCACGCGCAGCCGCTGGAAGACATGTATCAACATATATGAGCATCCTCAGCCACCCTCAGAAAACATAGGGGGTCAGGCTACGTCTCCCGTACCCCCTTATACCTATTTCTCACATTGTTTTTCCTCCATCTTGTAATTTAATTAAAACGAAACACAAAATGGCGAATTTCCATTTCGCTACCGGTTCACGAACCGGGAAGCGCTTCTACCGCGAAAAATCAATTTTTTTTTATTTGCCCCACGGGACGCTTTATTAACCCCAACATCATTCCTAGGGGGTCAGATGGGGTCTTCCGTGCCCCCTTTCATTAAATTCCCCCTTCGTTTTTCTCCTCCTCTTGTCTCTCTATCCTACAGAGAGACAAGATGGCGGCCGTTCCAGACTGTTTAGAATGTTGACGGACACCGGAGAGCCAATCAGCTTCGCTTCGCAAAGTTCCGTAACGCGAAAAGTACGCGAACCGGATCGCTACCCGGGACGCTGTCACAGATATATCTGTTTTTTAAAACGTTATTTCTCAAAATCCACTGGAGCACATATATTGAGACCCAGCAAAGGCACATCGAGCTAACAGTACCTCCAATTTTGCCAAGTTTCGTGCAAATCCATTCAGCCGTTCGAGCTAAAAGTGAGGCCAAACGCCCTATAGAAAAATTAATGGGAAAAACGCGTTTTGGGACCCCCCTTTTTTCTCGGCCCCCCCTTGACGAAACCCCCCCAATTCCGTCCACAAACGCCAAAGTTAATTGACATAGAATTTTCAAAAGGCCCATAGAGAAAAAATCCTAACTATATATACCTACTGGCGACCGCCAGTAGGTAATATATATATATATATATATATATAAATATATAAATATATAAATATATATATATATATATATTCACTGACAAAACCATAGGTTTCACACCAGTTATAGTTAGCAGGAAATTTTACTGACATAAAACCATTGAAATTCCCACGTTATAGTTAGTTGGACTCACTATAACTTGCGCGCCTGCAATGCACTGCTGATGACATCACATATTACATCACTCATGGTGTAATGAAGCCACAACCCTTTTTACACCTCTCTGCAACGCAACCCCCGTACATGTTTAAAGAGGGGGAACTAATTCCCCTTGCATACTGGGGGCCCCTGGGGGCCAATTAGCCCACCTGGAACCTCCAGTATGCGCCAGGGGCTGCATTGCAGAGGTGTAATGAGACTATGCCCCTTGTTACACCTCTCTGCAACGCAGCCCACTGCCGCGTTTGCAGAGGGGGAACTAATTCCCCTTGCATACTGGGGGTCCCTGGGGTCAACTAGTCCACCAGGAGCCTCCAGTATGCGCGAGGGAGCTGCATTGCAGAGAAGTGTAATGAGGCCACACCCTTGTTACACCTCTCTGCAATGCAGGCCACTGGCGCGTTTGCAGAGGGGGGACTAATTCCCCTTGCATACTGGGGGTCCCTGGCTCATATCTGCCCAAACACCGATATTCCGAACGATTGTAAATGACTTTTCTTGAGAAACATTTGGATTTGGATTATCATGTCCTATACTTTGGAATTTTTGAAAGACTGACTTTGAGGATGCTATAAATTACTCAAGTCTGCCCGAATTGTGTGGGTAAAATTGATACCTAGTCACTTTGAATAAGAATATACTTATGTCTCGTCTAACATTTGGAAGAAATATCTAGTTATATGACAACTGGATACCGACATAACTTGAAGGAAATAAGAACGCCCTGAAGAAGTTCTGTTGTACAGAACGAAACCTTTCGGCTGGCTGTGGTACATAAACTTAAGGAAAATAAAAGCATTTGAATATACACCAAGATTCAGCGCTTCAATAAGGACTCTAAGTGATATGATTTGATTGGACTCATTGTGAAAGTGGTGCTGTGCCAAACTTTGGAATATTCTCCACTACTCTCTACTACTTACTCTCTCCGACTCCACTACTCTCAAATACTCACTGTCTACTACTCATTCTCTACTACTCTACTACTCTCTACTACTCACTCTCTACTACTCACTCTCTACTACTCACTCTTTACTACTCTCTACTACTCACTTTCTACTGCTCTCTACTACTCACTCTACTACTTACTCTCTACTACTCTCTACTACTCACTCTCTACTACTCACTCTCTACTACTCTCTACTACTCACTCTACTATTCACTCTACTACTCTCTACTACTCACTCTCTGCTACTCTCTCTACTGCTCTCTACTACTCTCTACTACTCACTCTCTACTCTCTATTACTCACTCTCTACTCTCTACCTCTCTACCTCTCTCTTCTTCTCTCTCTACTAATCTCTACCTCTCTACCGCTACCTCTCTACCTCTCTACCTCTACACCTCTACCTCTCTACCTCTCTCTACACGCACACATATACACATATATGCATATATATATGCATATGCATTTATATATGTATGTGTATGTATAAAAAAACAACAAAACATTTTTTTTTAAACAGCTACTTATAAAACTGTCATTCTTTTTCCCCATGGTACACTCCCCGGTACGCGCACCGGTGCGCCCACCGGTGCGCGTACCGGGCGCTCCCCTCGCGAAAATCAAAAAAAAATTATTTTTTTTTTGCCCCGCGGGGCCCTTTTATGGCCCCCACATCAAACCTAGGGGGTCAAGGGGGGGTCTACTCTGCCCCCTTATGGTCATTTCCCTCTTTGTTTTGGCCACCTCTTGTGTCTCGATTTTACCGAGACACAAGATGGCGGCCGCTCCGGACTGTTTAGAATGTTTACAGACACCCGAGAGCCAATCAGCTTTCCTCACGCAAGTCGCGTGGCGCGCACGGTACGCGCACCGGTGCGCGTACCGGTGCGCTGCTATAGATATATATATTTTTTTGAACCTAAATTACTCAAAATCCAGTGGAGCACATATCTTGAGACATAGCAAAGGCACATCGGGCTACCAGTCCCTACAATTTTGCCAAGTTTGGTGGAAATCCATTCAGCCGTTCGGGCTAAAAGTGAAATCGACCGCCCTATGGAAATTAACATGGGGAAAACGCGTTTCGGGACCCCCCTTTTATCTTGGCCCACGTTTGACGAATCCCCCCCAAACTTTCAGGGAAGGACCGGAGCGCCGCGAGGCCATTTTCAGGAAATTTTCAGGCAGATTCGTCAACCGGTGCCAAAGTTATTCCAAATAGAATTTTGAGATTTAACATTGAAAAAAATCCTAACTATAACTACCTACTGGCGACCGCCAGTAGGTAATATATATATATATATATATATATATATATATATTCACTGAAAAAAACATAGGTTTCACACCAGTTATAGTTAGCTGCAAATTTTGCTGACATAAAACCATTGAAATTCCACGTTATAGTTAGTTGGACTCACTATAACTTGGGCGTGTAATGCACTGCAGATGACGTCACATATTACATCACTCATGACATGGTCAGGGACATCACTCATGACATCACTGATGACACCATCCAGTGAATGTGTATCTTTCTGAAAAAGAAATATTTTTTATATATGTATATGTAAAGGTCGATGGAAGAATAAATGTTTAAATAAATGTTTTAATGAATGTTTTAAAAAAAAAATATTGGTTAACTGGCTTATTAAGTGTATCTTAGTGAATACATATATTAGCGAGTAATGTTAAAATATTTAAATATATGTATCAGTGTTTCACTTTGTGTATAAATGGCTACATGGGTTGGTGAGTAGCTACATGTGTGTGTATATGGGTTATTAGATGTTTTTTTAGTATCAGTATGAGTGTCTGTATGGTTTGGTGGGGGTATTACTTCGCACATAGATGCATCAATGACTGACTCACTGTTTGTATGTGTTTTGAAGACAGCATATGTGCAGGACTATATGGGTGGATGAGTGTGTATATGTGTGTGTTAGTGAGTGAATGACTGTCTCACTAGTGTCTTTATCAGTAACGCCATATGTTTTAATCTAGTATATGTGAGTATTGATGTTTATAAGTGAGTATATGTGAGATTGTAAGAGTTCCTGTTTAAATAAGTATGTGTTTCTTAGAAGTAAGGTGGTAGTCTGTGTATAGTTGTAAATGCAAATAAATGGATGTTCAATAGTTTATTTGCATGTGTGAGTATGTGTGTGAGTAACTTTTGGATGACTATCGGTGTGTAACAGGATGTATTGGTGTATCACTACATATGATGAGTGAGTATATGTATGAGTAACTATATAGAACTGTTGGTGAATGAGTGGATGTGTATATAGATGGTGGTATTACTGAATTGGTTGTTGTAACTGGTATGGATATCTCAATTTTTTTGAAAATGTTAATTTCTATTTTTGAATATGTGTTTCAAGGGTTACATTACACTGAAAGGAGGTCTGTCACTCTGTCACAAAGATGGTGTCATCAGTGATGTCATGAGTGATGTCACTGACCATATCATGAGTGATGTAATATGTGACGTCATCAGCAGTGCATTACACGCGCAAGTTATAGTGAGTCCAACTAACTATAACGTGGAATTTCAATGGTTCTATGTCGGGAAAATTTGCAGCTAACTATAACTGGTGTGAAACCTATGGTTTTTTCAGTGAATTTAATAGGTTTTTTATATGTTAATTCCTAACTATAACTGGTGTGAAACCTATGGTTTTTTCAGTGAATTTCATAGGTTTTTTAAATGCTAATTCCTAACTATATATAGGGCCTCATACCTATGTGCTTTTCTTTGAAGTTCAAAATTTGGTTAATAGCAAATGTCTATAGCTATTAAATGTAATATTTTTGAAAATGAATGAATCCTATATTTTATTTGTATTTTAAACAATTTTTTTTTTTTTTTTTTTTGACCCTGGAGCGCTCCCGGGAAGTGCCCCGGTGAGCGCCCCTGAGAGCGTAGTCGTTTGAAGCGCCCCGGTGCGCGAACCGGGAAGCGTCCCGTTAGCGCCAATGTCGCGAACGAAAACATGATCGTGACGTATCGCGTAGCTGCATCCGCGTGATACGCACGGCGTAAGCGCACCCGGAAGCACTTGAGCGAATACGATCGCGACGACGCGCTTACGCGACGCGACCCGGGCGTGCCCGCGGGCGCGCCCGTAGGCACGTCGCGTAAGCGCGTCAGTCATGTGACCTGAAAATAACACTTTTAATTGGTGCAGAACAGTTTTACTTTCATAATGATGAAATCCCTGGTCTTGTGACCTGAAAATAACACTTCTCATTGGTTCAGGCCTTTTTTTTTCCAAATGATGAAAGACCCCACCTTTTTTCCTTATTCTGACTTTGTCCTTTGACTGAGGAAGACCTGATTGTACCTCTCTGTACCTTTTTGATCTATATAATGGCTTCAGTAGCAGCAGCAGCTGGTGCATCTGCACCACCACCACCAAGAGGACCACCACAACAGTACATTGGTGGTCAAGAAGAGGAGGAGGAAGAGGAAGAGGAGGATGGGAGAAGATGGCTGCCTGAACAAAATACCCCATACAAGCCCAAGTCACACATTGTATGAGAGTTTTTTTCACTCCCAGAGGGAAAGAAAAAAGTGAATGCGGACAAGGTAACTTGCCTAATCTGTAAGGAGCAACTCTCAAGGGGCAACCCAAACAAAAAGTATTCCTTTGGTAACAATACCATGATTTGACATATGATCCGTAAGCACCCTAACAACTATTCTCGTGCAGAACTCAGGGAACTGGCCAGTAACCCCCCCCCAGTCATCAAGGACCACCTCCCAAAGAAACAAACCCACTTCATCGGGACCAGAAACATCAGAGATGATGCCTTGTATTCAGCAACGATTTGCTGATTTTAAAATCACTTGTACTGCATGTGGCAAGCTTATCGCCTATGGTGAAAAGAACGTAAAGCTCATCGTCCTTGCAGGTGACAATCACAAGTGCCCCAAAAAAAAGTAATTTTTTTCTTTTTTTTTTTTGCTCCAGTTGAGCCAGTTTCAATTCCCTTTTTTTTGTTTCTCCCCCTAAAAAAATACAAAAAAATATAAAACTGTTTTGAAAAGCCAAAAAAAGTACAAAATGTTCAAAAAACATTAAAAAAATATATAAAACAACAAAAAGAAGAAAAAAACAGTTCTTTTCAGAACTACCTCCAATTTATTAAAAAAAAGCTTCATTTTTAAAAAACTCTGTCATTCTTTTTTCCTCATGGTACGCTCCCCGGTGCGCGTACCGGGCGCTCCTCCCGCACAAAACGAAATTTAAAAAAAAATGTTTTTTGCCTCGCAGGGCCCTTTTATAGCCCCCACATCAAACCTAGGGGGTCAGGGGGGTCTACCCTGCCCCCTTATGGTAATTTCCCCCTTTTGTTTTGGCCACCTCTTGTGTCTCGATCCTGCCGAGACACAAGATGGCGGCCGCTCCGGACTGTTTCGAATGTTTACAGACACCCAAAAGCCAATCAGCTTTCCGTGCGCAAGTCCCGGGTCGCGCCCGGGGCGCACCCCGGTGCGCGTACCGGTGCGCTGCCATATTATTATTATTATTATTATGTTTCCTATATAGCGCCTGAATCGACCCCCGAAGGGGTATCTCCGCGCTTGCCTTGGGAACCCGTCCTGGCTTTACATTTTTTTAACCTAAATTACTCAAAATCCACTGGAGCACATATCTTGAGACATAGCAAAGGCACATCGGGCTACCAGTCCCTACAATTTTGACAAGTTTTGTGCAAATTCATTCAGACGTTCGGGCTAAAAGTGAGTTTGACCGCCCTATGGAAATTAACATGGGGAAAACACGTTTTCGGACCCCCTTTTATCTCAGCCCCAGCTTGACGAATCCCTCCGAAACTTTCAAGGAAGGACCGGAGCTCCGCAAAGCAAATTCGAGGACGTTTTCAGGCAGATTCGTCAACCAGCGCCAAAGTTATTCCAAATAGAATTTTGAGATTTTGCATTGAAAAAAATCCTAACTATAACTACCTACTGGCGACCGCCAGTAGGTAATATATATATATATATATATATATTACCTACTGGCGGTCGCCAGTAGGTAGTTATAGTTAGGATTTCTTTCAATGTTAAATCTCAAAATTCTATTTGGAATAACTTTGGCACCGGTTGACGAATCTGCCTGAAAATTTCCTGAAAATGGCCTCGCGGCGCCCCGGTCCTTCCCTGAAAGTTTGGGGGGGATTCATCAAGCGGGGGCCAAGATAAAAGGGGGGTCCCAAAACGTGTTTTCCCCATGTTAATTTCCATAGGGCGGTCGATTTCACTTTTAGCCCGAACGGCTGAATGGATTTCCACCAAACTTGGCAAAATTGTAGGGACTGGTAGCCCGATGTGCCTTTGCTATGTCTCAAGATATGTGCTCCACTGGATTTTGAGTAATTTAGGTTCAAAAAAATATATATATCTATAGCAGCGCACCGGTACGCGCACCGGTGCGCGCACCGGTGCGCGTACCGTGCGCGCCACGCGACTTGCGTGAGGAAAGCTGATTGGCTCTCGGGTGTCTGTAAACATTCTAAACAGTCCGGAGCGGCCGCCATCTTGTGTCTCGGTAAAATTGAGACACAAGAGGTGGCCAAAACAAAGAGGGAAATGACCATAAGGGGGCAGAGTAGACCCCCCCTTGACCCCCTAGGTTTGATGTGGGGGCCATAAAAGGGCCCCGCGGGGCAAAAAAAAAATAATTTTTTTTTTGATTTTCGCGGGGGGAGCGCCCGGTACGCGCACCGGTGGGTGCACCGGTGCGCGTACCGGGGAGTGTACCATGGGGAAAAAGAATGACAGTTTTATAAGTAGCTGTTTAAAAAAAAAATGTTTTGTTGTTTTTTTATACATACACATACATATATAAATGCATATGCATATATATATGCATATATGTGTATATGTGTGCGTGTAGAGAGAGGTAGAGAGGTAGAGGTGTAGAGGTAGAGAGGTAGAGAGGTAGCGGTAGAGAGGTAGAGATTAGTAGAGAGAGAAGAAGAGAGAGGTAGAGAGGTAGAGAGTAGAGAGTGAGTAATAGAGAGTAGAGAGTGAGTAGTAGAGAGTAGTAGAGAGCAGTAGAGAGAGTAGCAGAGAGTGAGTAGTAGAGAGTAGTAGAGTGAATAGTAGAGTGAGTAGTAGAGAGTAGTAGAGAGTGAGTAGTAGAGAGTGAGTAGTAGAGAGTAGTAGAGAGTAAGTAGTAGAGTGAGTAGTAGAGAGCAGTAGAAAGTGAGTAGTAGAGAGTAGTAAAGAGTGAGTAGTAGAGAGTGAGTAGTAGAGAGTGAGTAGTAGAGAGTAGTAGAGAATGAGTAGCAGAGAGAATAGTAGTGGGTAGTAGAGAGTGAGTAGTAGAGTGAGTAGTAGAGACTAGTAGAGAGAGAGTAGTAGAGAGTGAGTAGTAGAGAGTAGTAGAGAGTGAGAAGTAGAGAGTGAGTAGTAGAGAGTAGTAGTGAGTAGTAAAGAGTGAGTAGTAGGGAGAGAGTAGTAGAGAGTGAGTAGTAGAGAGTAGT
Source organism: Lissotriton vulgaris (assembly GCF_964263255.1). NCBI lineage: Eukaryota > Metazoa > Chordata > Amphibia > Caudata > Salamandridae > Lissotriton > Lissotriton vulgaris. The sequence goes on from NW_028252501.1 coordinate 19,378, forward strand.
AGATAGTGAGTAGTAGGGAGTAGCGAGTAGCGAGTAGTAGGGAGTGAGTAGTAGAGAGAGAGTAGTAGAGAGTAGTAGAGTAGTAGAGAATGAGTAGTAGACAGTGAGTATTTGAGAGTAGTGGAGTCGGAGAGAGTAAGTAGTAGAGAGTAGTGGAGAATATTCCAAAGTTTGGCACAGCACCACTTTCACAATGAGTCCAATCAAATCATATCACTTAGAGTCCTTATTGAAGCGCTGAATCTTGGTGTATATTCAAATGCTTTTATTTTCCTTAAGTTTATGTACCACAGCCAGCCGAAAGGTTTCGTTCTGTACAACAGAACTTCTTCAGGGCGTTCTTATTTCCTTCAAGTTATGTCGGTATCCAGTTGTCATATAACTAGATATTTCTTCCAAATGTTAGACGAGACATAAGTATATTCTTATTCAAAGTGACTAGGTATCAATTTTACCCACACAATTCGGGCAGACTTGAGTAATTTATAGCATCCTCAAAGTCAGTCTTTCAAAAATTCCAAAGTATAGGACATGATAATCCAAATCCAAATGTTTCTCAAGAAAAGTAATTTACAATCGTTCGGAATATCGGTGTTTGGGCAGATATGATCCAGGGACCCCCAGTATGCAAGGGGAATTAGTCCCCCCTCTGCAAACGCGCCAGTGGCCTGCATTGCAGAGAGGTGTAACAAGGGTGTGGCCTCATTACACTTCTCTGCAATGCAGCTCCCTCGCGCATACTGGAGGCTCCTGGTGGACTAGTTGACCCCAGGGACCCCCAGTATGCAAGGGGAATTAGTTCCCCCTCTGCAAACGCGGCAGTGGGCTGCGTTGCAGAGAGGTGTAACAAGGGGCATAGTCTCATTACACCTCTGCAATGCAGCCCCTGGCGCATCCTGGAGGTTCCAGGTGGGCTAATTGGCCCCCAGGGGCCCCCAGTATGCAAGGGGAATTAGTTCCCCCTCTTTAAACATGTACGGGGGTTGCGTTGCAGAGAGGTGTAAAAAGGGTTGTGGCTTCATTACACCTCTCTGCAATGCAGTCCCCTGGCGCATACTGGAGATTCCTGGTGGGCTTTCAGGTCTTATATAGTTAGGAATTAGCATTAAAAAAACCTTTGAAATTCACTGAAAAAACCATAGGTTTCACACCAGTTATAGTTAGGAATTAGCATTTAAAAAACCTTTGAAATTCACTGAAAAAACCATAGGTTTCACACCAGTTATAGTTCGGAATTAGCATTTAAAAAACCTATTAAATTCACTGACAAAACCATAGGTTTCACACCAGTTATAGTTAGCAGGAAATTTTACTGACATAAAACCATTGAAATTCCCACGTTATAGTTAGTTGGACTCACTATAACTTGCGCGCCTGCAATGCACTGCTGATGACATCACATATTACATCACTCATGACCTGGTCAGTGACATCACTCATGACATCACTGATGACACCATCCTTGTGACAGAGTGACAGACCTAATTTCAGTGTAATGTAACGCTTGAAACACATATTCATAAATAGAAACAAACATTTTCAAAAAAATGGAGGTACCCAAACCAGTAACAACAACCAATTCCACCATCTATATACACAGCCACTCATTCACCAACAGTTCTATATAGTCACTCATATATATACTCACTCATCATATGTAGTGATACACCTATACATCCTGTTACACATCAGCAGTCATCCAAAAGTTACTCACACACATACTCACACATGCAAATAAACTATTGAACATCCATTTATTTGCATATACATTTATACACACACTACCACCTTACTTCTAAGGAAACTTACACATACTTACTCTCTTAAACAATCACTTATAGAAACACATACTTATTTAAACAGGAACTCCTACAATCTCTCACTATATATACTATACTCACTTATATACATCAATACTCACATATACTAGATTAAAACATATGTCGTTACAAATGAAGACACTAGTGAGACAGTCATTCACTCACTAACACACACATATACACACTCATCCACCCATACAGTCCTGCACATATGCTGTCTTCAAAACACATACAAACAGTGAGTCAGTCACCAACCCCTGCAGCCACTTATACACAAAGAGAAACACTGATACAAACATTTAAATATTTAAACAATACTCGCTAATATATGTATTCACTAAGATACACTTAATAAGCCAGTTAACCAACCAATTTTTTTTTAAAAATCATCCATTTACATACTTATTTAAACATTTATTCTTCCATCGACCTTTACAAATACATATATAAAACAAATTTATTTTTCAGAAAGACACACATTCACTGGATGGTGTCATCAGTGATGTCATGAGTGATGTCACTGACCATGTCATGAGTGATGTAATATGTGATGTCATCAGCAGTGCATTGCAGGCGCGCAAGTTATAGTGAGTCCAACTAACTATAACGTGGGAATTTCAATGGTTCTATGTCAGTAAAATTTCCTGCTAACTATAACTGGTGTGAAACCTATGGTTTTGTCAGTGAATATATATATATATTCACTGACAAAACCTAGGTTTCACACCAGTTATAGTTAGCAGGAAATTATTGACACTTAGACACTCAGACACTCAACTAATAATCAAACAAATAATAACCTTTATAGACATTATGTATCACTCATATAGCTACTCACCAACACATGCAGCCACTTACATAGAAACTGAGAGACAGATACAGATATGTATATATTTAAACATTACTCATTAGCCCATGTACTCATCAAGATATACTTAATCAGTCAATAATACAAGCAGCTGTTTATACACTTATATGCTCAATTCTTCTTCCATTAACCTTCAGATATACATATATCAAACATATTTAATTTTCAGAACTAACCCATTCACTGGATAATGTCATCAGTGATGTCATCAGTGATGTCATTTGAGATGTCATCAGTGATGTCATCAGTGTTGTCACTGACCATGTCATGAATGATGTAATATGTGACATCATCAGCAGTGGATTGCGGGTGCGCGATATATAGTTAGTGCAACTAACTATATATGCGAATTTCAATGGTTTTGTGTGAGTAAAATAAGGTTTTGTAAATGCTTATTCCTAACTATATATGGTATATAACCCATGGTTTTTTCAGTGAATTTTCAAAGTTTTGTAAATGCTAATTCCTAACTATATATGGTCTATATATATGGTCTATAACCTATGGTTTTTTCAGTGAATATATTTATATATATATATATGTACATATATAAATATATATAAATATATATATATCTTTCCTCAAGAATGAATTGCACGGCACACCTCTTGGCTGTTTAACCCCTTCCATGCTCATGACGAGCTCAGCTCGTCATGAGGCACACTGGAGCTGTGCTGATGACGAGCTGAGCTCGTCATGAAATGCTGCTCTCCTAGGATTTTCAGCACAGGACGGGAAAAGCCATAGCAGCCAAGGTGTTAAAGATGTTATTTATTGCAGACCATACATTCTCTTCCTCCAACTATAACGTCCCTGAAACCTATGGTTTTTTTGTGAATTCTAAAGGTTTTTTAAAAGCTAATTTCTAACTATAACATCCCTGATACCTATGTTTTTTAAGTGAATTCAAATGTTTTTTAAATGCTAATTTCTAACTATGCCTACAAATGTAGGCCATGTCAGGAAAGAGGACGAAAAGTGCAGGAAGAAGCAAGAGATGTGCAGAAAGAACAAACAGAGTAGCAGAAAGTCCTCCTGTGCCCCCAACTTTTTGCTGAAGGGTACTGGTGGTAACTGACTCTGACTAACCAGGCCTAGAGTGAGTGCTTTGCTAAAAGACACTTAGAATACAGAGAAAACACCTACATACTGTGAGAAGTTGGCACCTTGCACCAGTCCAAATGGCCCTTATTGATGGTTGGTTAAAGACAACCTTTATAGAAAGCTATCTTAGTGGTAGCTGTGGAGAGCAGCCGTCAGGCTAAGTCTTAAAGGAATGTAAAGCAGCTTGTTTTACCAGTCTATAATCTTGTGAATGACCAAATGAAAGGAGAACCACACCATGTATATATATAAAATATATGTATTTATTCTAAACATAGCCATCGAGTCTCTTTATGAGGCTAGAGGCAAAAGTTCACAAGGAAAACTTAGTAGCACACAGTAAATTAGCACAATATACGTTGAGCCCTAGGGCGTACCAAACCATACATCAATAATGTGGTATAAGAACTACAACTTGCATAGATACAAGCCTTAGAGCCTGTAGAATATCTGGGGCCACCAGGAACCACCCAAGGTAGTGATACAGGGGACCCACGAGGGACGCGTGCAGTGTGTGAACACAGCCGCGAATCACCATTAAGTTCTATGGGGAAAGTCGCAGTTGGAATTTTAAAGATAAAGGACACTTAGACGAAGACTTCGGGCAAACCCCTTTAGAATTAGGGGGCTCTAGAGTCAACACTAAGCATGGGCGAATTTTGCGGATCTCGCGTTCGCGAATTTTGCGGATTTGCGGATTCGCAATCCGCAAAATCCGCTAATTCCCGCGAATTTGCGGATTTTTTTTTTTTTTGTGTTCGCCCGTGTTTCTGCCAGTTCGCGAGGGTTTTTACAATTTCGCAATTTGCGAACAAACCTGTCGGGTCGCAAGTTTTGCGAACTTGTTGTTTCTACGTGTCCAGCCTGTTTGGGACACTCTTCTTCATCACTGCCACTCTCTGTCACCACTGCCACTCTCTGACTACTCATGCCACCCTCTGGCCCACCCATGCCACCCTCTGTTTCATCACCACACCCTCTGGTTGTCCAGTGTACATTATTTTCGGCAAAGCAAAGCACACCTTCCCTGCCTCAAGTGACCTGAATTAATTTGGGGCTGATTAATGTGTCACAGAATATTTTTTTAGCTGGCACCTGCTTCCTTAGTGCGCCCTGATTAGTGATCTTTTGCACTTGCTAAGTGCTTTCATTGTTGCAAAATTAGTTACAACACCTGCCCTGCCCCAACTGACAATAATGAATTAGGGGCTGATTAATGGATTTTAACTTCCAGCCTGGCTCCTGCTTGTCTCCCTTAGCTGTAATTCAGGACCTTTGTGGCATATGTGTAACTATTCTGAGGTTCAGAGCAGGGTCACATAATAGTTTCAACTGGCAACTGAACTCTGGAGGGGCCCCTCAGGAAGCACTACAGGAAATGGCTACTAATGATGAGCCTGAACTTTTGAACCTGGTAAGTAGTTACTTTCAGTTTTGCTAAGAGCGTATTTCTGCAATTTTGCACTTATTCGCGGGGCGGGAACTCACGCGAACAGTGCGAGCAGTGCGAGCAAAATCCGCTGCTCGCGGATTTGCGGATTTTGCGGGAGATTCGCGAATCTCGCGGATTGCGAATTTCCCGAAAATCCGCAAAATCCGCGAGCGGAACGGATTTTCCGCCCATGCTTAGTCAACACACACAGGAGCACTGGAGTACTCGAGTTACCACACCCAGTGAAGCCGGGTGCACAGGTGTCTTTTGGTGTTGGGTCTTGTCATTGTTTTCAATGGCTATCAGCAGCAAAGTGCTGCTGGAGTCCAAGTGGAAAGTGTCCGGAGTGATCCAAGCCCGGATCGGAGATGTTGTGGTAAATTTAAATTACCTATACTTAATTTATGCGGTAAAGTTCAATAGGAATAACTCAGTCAAAAATAAGAGGCAGAATCCGTGGTATATGAGGTTTTTAAAAGGGGTTTTATTCCTTAAAAAGGAATTGGTTCGAACAAGGCAATCGGATTCCGTCACCACGAAGGTTCGGGAAGGGATAGACAATACTTTATTGACAGATTATCATATATATAGTCAATGCATTACAGTAAAGGCAGATGCAGAAGGCGTAACAGCTGAGAGGAGAGATAAGAATACACATACGTAATGAAAAAGGCGTTACAATAGGTGTGCATGAGGGCATGTACTAGAAACGTCATTATGAGATGTCACAGGTGGGTGGATCCATAGGAGAATCCTGCAGTGTCAGCAGAAATACATGGCAGAGACGCGCGCGCAGCAGCATGACGTGTGATTGACGTGTAACTGGAGGGTGAAGGGGACTTGACATTTAGCCCTACATGAGGAGACAGAAGTCTGGGATGTCAGATCAACCTAATCCCAAATCGTATCTAATATCTTGTGTTTAAGGAACTGTATTATCTGGAAGGAAAGGTCTCTCGGGCAGAGGCTATTCTATACTGACTGCTAGTGCGTGCATATGCGTCTACGTGTCTGCATGAGATGCGAGGGGGCATGGGCCTACCATGGTAACAGGAGCTATGAATTACTTGCACGGAGACAGTGAGGCCGGGCCCTTTGCTCTGCAGCTGGAATGATGTTTACCTAAACTACTAGACAAGAATGTATTTTTCGAGGAGCGGAGCAGATAACTTGAAGGCTGAATACAGTCTTGGCAGGCAACAGGCCGAGCCAGGCACCGTTAGCCGCGCAGGGAGTAAGACAAAGGTCATGGATACAGATGCAGGGCCAGGCTGGAGCATTCAGAGGCAGAAGGCAGGAAAAGGCTCGATGGCAGAATTCAGGGCCTAACTCGCCAGAGCTAGAAATACATGAAAGTGCACCATGTAAAGACGTTGGCAAGGCACACTTAGGAACGGAATATCTGACCCATTCATGGTGGATCTGAAAGAGGACATGTTAACGTTGGACGCAAATGTATTTGCGTCTTCATAGCTGGAAGTGGAGGGAACATACATGTACTTGTAGCACGTACATGGAGCCGTTGGGGTCTAAGATAGGGGACACAATTGATCATAAAAATTCATATTTCCTCATTCCCTCCTTGTCCCCTACGGACCCTTCATGATATATCGATCCTCATGAATCTATCGATCTGTTCACGTAACATCATTTGCTCTTCTTTCTTCTTATGGCGTTTTGAATGAGAACTCGAATGAGGATTACATGATGTAGCGCACAAGCCACATATCGCTGGCCCACATTGTAAACATAGGCAGCAACTGAATACTATGAGAAGGGCAATACCTAGGAAGGATAGGACCTTCCATCCCCAGGCTGTCAACGTGGTCCAGAACCAACCGGACCAAGTCCAGATGCCTGGATTCTGGTGTATCAAACTTGCAATCTTATGAAGACGGGTTATGGCTCTATATACTGATGGCGCGTTTTCTGGAATGAAAACACAGCAGCTCGATCCGATGACTCTACAGGCTCCGCCCCTATCGGCCAGGATGACGTCAAGGACAAGACGGTTTTGAAGAACAACAATCCGCATAGCAGACTGCTCCTCTGTTAAGTTGCCTAGGGCAGAAGTAGTTTCATTCACTACAGCTTCGAGGGTTCTGGTTAACTTGCGTATTAGTTTACTATTAAAAACAGCACCTAAGTAGGGAAAGAAACCTTTATTAAAGTCTGTGTATTGCTCCCATGCCGTTTCAGTGTAGTCGACAATCGGGAGATCTCTCTGGGGTCTATTGTGTACTAGATGGGTATTTCTATGGTAATCAGGAGGGGCTAGGAAAACAGGTGGCAGAAGGAATGCAATGTAACAGGTACCATCCCAATCTAGAGGTAAACGGATATATGCGGTATGACCACAAATGAAGTAGGAATGACGGGAAGCTCTAAATGTAGACTTGCCTTGATCACTGAATTCGATCACAGTAGTACATTTACTATGACCCAAGTGTACTGAACCATTCTTTCTTACACATAATTCACCCTTGACTGGTAATACTGACATAGCAGGCAAGACTGTTGCAGCTTCGGATTCAACATTCAGAATCATGAGGTTAAGTGTAAAGTTACCTAATCCATATACTTCATTTTCTAGATCAGTTCCTGTCCTTTTTGGTAAACCCTCCTTGTCAGGGAAACATACTTTATGCAGAACTGTGTTCAGGTTTCCCCATACCCAGTTGCCCTGGTAAACTACGGTATTTGAATCTAAAGAATTAATCAAACTAAACCATGCGCCACAGGAACCATTGTGTGTGAACGGGTACGGAAAGAGGGGCAGAACTCCCTTGTATTTCTGGTAGGGAGGGAGTCGGCCACATATCCGACAATTTGTAGCATTGTTGGTCTGATGGGAGTGATGTAACATACTAATGAATGTGTTGTTGCGCAGCGCAAGTCTGTAGGACAACTCATGCGGAGGTAATTCGCTAAAAGAGTGTTCGGCAGTGACGTTGAAAGCAGAATGTACACGCTTGAAAATAGGGTAGTAGATGTGCAATAGTATACTTGCAGCAATAATCAGTAGACTTAGAAAAAACATAATCAATAATGTCACTATACAGTGACTACGAAGTGATTTACAATATGCACGTTTCTTGAGCTGTTTCTGTCTATCTCTCTCTCTATTTCGGTCTAGGGGATACATGTCAGAAACTAATTTAACCGATTCACCTAGGGGAGGACTTAAACAATTAAACTGTCTGACTTGCTAGACCGTAGTTTCAGTTTGTATTCTTGGGAAGCAGTTTTCTCGACCAGGGGGAGTTTTGAGTCAGTCTGTGGAGGAGGGCAGGGCTGAGAGTTCAAATCGGAAGGCAGTCCGTGAAATTTCTTGATGTGGCTCGAGTGCAGCCACCCCTTGCGGCCCTCAATCTTCACTGCTGTCCTTGTAGTCAGAAGCACTAATTTCGGTGTTTGCCAGCGGGGCTCCAGCGGGCTCCTCCTGTCGAAATTTCTTACAAACACATAATCCCCAGGAACCACTTCATGGGGCTTCACCTCGGTGTTGTCGGGAAAGGCTGCAGCTACCTGTGAACGACAAGAGTGTAGTGCAGACATCAAGGAGGCAAGGTAATCTGTCAGCATATTACAATCAACATCAGTTATTTTACGAGGTATAGGCGTCCCCCACATATTTGGTGGCCTACCGAAGACCACCTCATACGGGGATAGCCCTGTTCGAGAATGCGCTATCATTCTCATATAAAAGAGCGCAACTGGTAAGGCTACTATCCAGTCAACACCTTTCTCTCTGCAGATTTTAGAAAGTCGGATTTTCAGAGTCTGATTATGGCGCTCCACGAGACCTGCTGCCTCGGGATGCCGGACACAGTGGAATTTCCACTGATAGCCTAACAGGAGTGTAATGTGTTTCACAAGCTCGGATGAGAACGGTTGACCGTTATCTGAGTACACGATACGGGGCAAACCATACCGTGGGAAGAATTCGCGAACCAGCTGCTTGGCAGTGGTCGGAGCAGTGTAATCTGGGACTGGATATGCTTCTGTCCATCGGGAAAGTGCGCATACAACTACGAGGACATATTTGAATCCTCGACAACGTTCCATCTGAATATAATCCATCTGGAGGACTTCAAAAGGGTGATCGGGAGGTTGAAATCCACCTTGCTCTACAGGGATGCTTTTACCTGGGTTGAACTGACAACAAATCATGCAAGTACGCACTTTCTGTTTGGCTGCTGCTCGTAAGTGTTTATTAAACCATATGTTTTGAATACTGTCTAGCATAGCTTTTTCTCCTAGGTGCGCTGGACTATGTACTGTGTTAATGATAACTTGAACCATAGAGTCGGGGAGAAACCATATAGATTTTCCCTTCGTCATCCATCCCTGATCTGTTTGGATCCCTCCTAGTTCAGTCCATTTCTTGATTTCATCTGGTGTAGCATGTGTCTGTATGTCAATTACATCATGGGCGGGATCCCTAACTGTCATGCAGTGTGTCGATGTCGGAACTATTGTCTTTGTCAAGTCAGTTGCATGAGTCTGAGCTGTATGCTTGGCTGTTCGGTCTGCCAGGTCGTTACCCTGGGAAACAATATCGGTGACTTTTGTATGTGCCTTGCACTTCATGATGGATATATCAGTAGGCAGATGTATTGCATCTAACAGAGCTTGAATGAGGGGACCGTGTTGAATGTTGGCACCGTGAGAAGTCAAATAACCTCTCTCTCGCCAGAGGACTCCGAAGTCGTGTACAACTCCGAATGCATAACGTGAATCTGTGTATATGTTAACTCTCTTATTTTTGGCTTGAATACAGGCTTGTGTCAGAGCGATGAGCTCTGCTGCTTGAGCTGACAAGGTGTCGATACAATTTGTTTCAATAACTTCGGTATCTGTTGTGACTGCGTAGGCGGCCACTAACTCTCCTGTACTTGTTCTCATGCATGAACCATCCACATAAAGTGTCAGGTCTGGATCTGGTAATGGAGTGTCTGTCAAGTCTTGTCTAGGCTTCGTCGTAATAGTAATGACTTCAATACAATCATGTGCCAATGGGTCTGTTCCACTTAATGGCAAAAGTGTGGCAGGATTTAATGTACTACAGCGTCTGATTTCTATGTGTGGCTGAAACAATGTCAATTCATAACCTGTCAATCGTGCTATAGTCAAGTGCTGGGTCTGTGTACGGTTTAAAAGAACTTCCACGGAGTGTGGAACTTGCACTGTCAATTGATGTCCTAACACTATAGAATCACTTTGTCTGATTGCTAGAGCTGTCGCTGCAACTGATTTCAAGCACGCAGGCAGAGCCTGGGCTACTGGATCTAATGTGCTAGAAAAGTAAGCCCACGGTTTGTGTGAACCTGCTTGTTCCTGAGTGAGTACTGACAAGGCAGTACCTTCGCGTTCTGTGACAAAAAGTGTAAAAGGCTTACTGTAACATGGTGTTGCTAGAACTGGTGCTTGACATAAGGCTTTCTTTAAGTCTTCAAAAGCTTGTGTATGTTCCTGAGTCCAAGGAAGGACAGTCGAAGACGCTGCCTCCTGGGTTGTCAACTGAATGAGTAGCTTTGCTAGAAATGCATATTGGGGAATCCATTGTCTGCAGTACGGAGTGAGGCCTATGAAGGCTCGCATCTCCTTTTGTGTCTTGGGTCGTGACATATTTACAATTAACTGGATGCGATCAGGTGTGAGCTGTCTCCCCCCTTTGGACAGCAAGTGCCCAAGGTAAACAACTTGCTGAACACAGAATTGCAGCTTCGAAGGGGACACCTTGTGCCCCTTGTCGGCCAGAAAATGTAAAACCGTCAGTGATGCTTTTTCACATTCAGGTTCGCTTCGGGCGGTGATCAACAGATCATCGACATACTGAAGCAGGGCAGTGTTATCAGGCATGTAAATACTGTCAAGTTGTCTTTTCAGTGCTTGGCTATAGATGCTGGGGCTTTCTGTGAATCCTTGAGGTGCGCGTGCAAATTTGAAGCTTCGTCCATTTAAACAGAATCCGAAAAGGTATTGGCTTTCCGGATCGATTGGGACACTAAAGAAGGCGTTCTTGAGGTCAATTACAGTAAAGAACGTTGCTTCTGAATCAATAGCTGTCAACAATGAAGAGATATCTGGAACCACGGGATACTGTGGCACAATGCATTTATTCAATTCGCGCAGATCGATAACTAATCGATAAACTGGGGGTGCATTTGGATCAGTACGTTTAAGAATTGGAATGATAGGAGAATTACATACATTGGAGTCGGTTTCCACGACCACTCCTTGTGCAATGAGCTCGTCAATGATTTGCAGTAAAGCGACTACAGCATCCGGGGGTAACTTGTATTGTCAAATTTGTGGTAATACCACTCCTGCTTTGAGTGTGACTCGATATGGTGTAATGTGCATACAACCTACATCAGTGGGGCCTTGTGCCCATAAATGTGCAGGGACATTCTGTAACCGGTGATCCATGTCTCTCAATACATAGTGACCTTTAAAGTCACGCAAAAATAGTCGTACTCCTTCCGGAGAACAGCATATTACAGCTCCTAGAGCTTTCAGTGTCCTTATACCTAACAAGTTTTCTGGGCATGATTTTGTTAACAATAAATCTGTAGTACGTGTCAATGGACCAACTGCAAGAGGAAGGGGTTGTGATACTTCGTTAATAATAGGCTTTCCTGAAAATCCAAGGGAAACATTCTGTGAGCCTGAGAGGGGTGCCCCTGGAACCTCATCGTGACTTATAGTTGTTCTGCTTGCCCCTGTATCTATTAAAAACTTTCTATCTTTCCCTAATACTTGACTATGTACATAAGGACCCTCTTGATCTACAGGAACCTCAATAAGAGGCAAGCCAACCTCCCTCTCTAGGCTGTTTCATGTGTAACGTTGATAGTCGGGCTAGTCATTTTGTGCATACTGGTACATCTGTTGTGTCGTGTTTTGTGTTGCGGCAATAGGCTGTGGCTGTGGTACTGCTATGGTCTGTACCGATTGTTGTGAGGCTTGCATAGGCTGTACATTCTGGGGTACTTGTTGTTGGACCTGATCTTGTCTGGGCGGACGCGGTCTCTCTTTGGTTTTACCTGTGGAGATATTGTGTTTCAGAACTGCACAATCGTTTATATAATGACCTGGCTGTTTACAATAGTTGCATGTCCCTTTAACAGGAGCCGTCGAATTACTGGACTGCGTCGTACCCTTTTTATGACCGTCAGCTGGAACTGACTGAGCAACTAACATTTTCATTTTCGTGTCCTTCATACGTCTTTGTTCGTGTTCTTGTTCTTCTCTGATTCTATTCTGGTGGTACTGTAACATTTGTAACATTTGTGAAGGGGTATTAGCTTGCCATGTGCTCTCAACTTTCAGAACACGATTCTTAACTTGGGGCAGGGAATTCTCGACTAATTTTGTTACAAAAAGGTGTGGATACGACTCGCTACTTGCTTTCAGGCCACTATTAATACCAAAACATTTTTCAAATCGGGAATAAAAATCACTAGTGTCTTCATCGGGTTTCTGTTTACAGGCTGAGATTGCACCCCAGTCTTCCTTTTTAGTTGATAATAATCGTGGCAATACTTGTACTAACAATCCTGGTAATGCTTTAATTTTGTCCCCAAGCCCTAGGCCTGGAGTTCGAGTATTTTCTTCGTTTTCTAATGCAGCCCAATCAATCTTTAGCTCTCCCACCTCCCATTCTTTTTCTTTGAGTTTCTCGTAAATACCGGCAGGTAATAGTACCTTTAATATTTTCATAATGTCAGGATAGGTATAATCACCCATGAGTAACATGTCTTTTATTTCACGGTGAAAACCTGCTGGATCTTTGTCATGGCTGGGCACTAATTTTTTCATTTCCAATAGTTCTATTTTAGTTATGGGCGTGTACACAAACACGCGTCTAAAAGTATCATCATCATTCTTGACTGGATGTACTTCTCGTAAGGGATTCTGTCTGTCTATGTAATACATTTTTCTTTCCATGGATGGAGCTGGATCAAGCTGTGGACACAGGAAGGCACTATATCTGTGCCGTTGTTCTAGAATTATTTTAATTAAATCGGTACCTAGACCTCTCCATCTCTTCATGAGTAGTTCTATTAATATATCAGGTAGGGGACCTGGATCAGAGTGTTGGCTTTTATATAATATAAGGAGGTGTTGTATCATGTACATACCAGCTAAACGCTGTTCATCTGGTGAAAGATTCAAAAACGTGTGTGCTAGCGCATCATCACTATATTTATCCGAACTGTCAGCCCATTGTACTGCTGACCTGGCTAATTCTTGTTCATCCATAGAATCGAGTACATGGTACCCCATTCGTTCTCGAAGTATTTTATCAGTAGCCTGAAATAAGTGTTCAGGCGTCTTTGGATTTGACATGGCAGCTTGAAAGAGTCTCCTACTTTCTGGACGTACCGGACGCATTGAATTATTAAAGGGTCTTCCCTTACCTACATAAGCTATCGTTTCTCTAGCTGGTAATTGTAATTGTCCTGTTGTCGTTTCTTGTTGTTCCTCCTCCTCCGAGGATTCAGTCTTATCTGCATCTATTTCTCTTTCAGGCTGTTCTCTTTCATGTATCTCTTCTACTACTTTTCGGATCCTTCGGTACATATTTTCTATACTACTCTGTTTATCATGTTTTCCGTCTGCTATATTCTGACCCCATTTGTTAAGTGCTTTCATTTCTTCCTGGTCTGCACCAGGCCTATCTCTGTTTCTTATCAAGCAGTTTATAAAGAAACGTAACAATAGTTTTTGAGTGTCAACTTTCTGGTATGCCATGGCCTCGCCAATGCTTTCAGGACCTTGCCCTGTTTGGACAAAGTGATATATTTTGTCTAGATGATCAGTCATTCTTGGTAGTATCATTAAATAGTTCGCAACTCGTCGTAGACGTACTGATGATAGCATCATTCTGTCGTCCTTACCGGGTACTGGATCATATCTACAGTCTGTAAGAGGCTCATTAAGTATGTCGTAATTCGCTGTTTGGGGTGTACGTTGGTGTGCTAAATCCCTAAAAGTCAATCGATTTGTTGGTGGTGGGGTTTGAAAACCTCCTATTGCACCTCCTGAGGTGCCAGGTCCAAAAGGATTTGTTGGGTGTAAAGTAGGGAGAATAGGTGCAGGAAGGAGTGGAGGAACGGGCGGAAGGTGTGGAACGGGAGGAGGAGTATGTTGCTGCGGAGGTGGGGGCGGATCATCTCGGGGTCGAGCGCCGCCAGCAGGTGGAGTGCGTGGCGGTGGAACATTAACATATTCGGGGGCTGCATCGTCTAAATAGGAAGAAAGGAAAATGTCCTTTGCGGTCTTGTGGTGCATTTTAGTCAGAAGCAATGGAGGTGGCAGATCTTTTGGTACTTCCGGGGTGGCCTTAGGTAAACCCTCGGCCAGTAGAGGATACATACCATTCATAAGAGTGTTTCGTTGTCTGTCTACTTGTTCTGTCTTTACTCGTATACCTTCCTCAACTAATACGTTTTCTCGGGCTTTGTCTGAATCCTCTCTACTTTTCTCTTCTTTTCTGAGCGCTTTCTCTGTGCGTCTATGCGATTCTTTACGGCATAATTCAATGGCATCTTTCTGTGACTGTCTGGCTTTCTTTTTCCATAGTGCTTCTTCTACTCTCATGATGCAATCTGCATCCCATGTCCCAGCAGCGGGCCATTTCTGATTCTCTGCTAAATCCTTAGTGTAGTCCACCCACAAATCGAGATATAATACGGCATCTAGGCCATGTTTGTGGTACATAAAGTACCCTGGAGTGTCCCTAGGTGGAATAGGAACAGCTTCCTCGAGTATCCCTTGTCTAGTTTTTATCTGTCTTAATTTGGAGAACAGCGGCATATTTCAGCCGTGCTGCTTGGTACTTGATACTTACTTGGACTTGAACACAACTAACACAATAAACACAGTAATGAAGATCGAACAATCACTCATACCACGACATTTAAAACCACATTAGAACATTTTTCAAAACGAACAACAATAATTAAAATATAACTAGTTAACTGCATGATACTGGATGTATTGCTAAACAGTACAGATACACCGCTAAAACAGTGCAGACCGGATGTACTGCTAAACAGTACAGATACACCGCTAAAACAGTGCAGACCGGGTCTGTGTACCCAAACCCGTCTTGACCGGCACAAATTAATGTGCAGGTCTAGATGCGTCCCCAGCAACGGTACTCACCGGGAAGCACGGAAACGGAAGGCCTTGGAAACTCTGGACTGG
The DNA here is from genome assembly GCF_964263255.1 of Lissotriton vulgaris. Classification (NCBI taxonomy): domain Eukaryota; kingdom Metazoa; phylum Chordata; class Amphibia; order Caudata; family Salamandridae; genus Lissotriton; species Lissotriton vulgaris. Next base: position 34,823 of record NW_028252501.1, read on the forward strand.
ACTGGACCGGACTGGACTCGACTCGTGACGTAGATACTTCGGAACTTCGGAACCTGGTGGGCCTCCGTATACCTCGGATCTTGCTCTCTCAGCTAGGCTCTGGTCGGGACCCTCCGCACTCCTCACCGCCTCGTCTGGGTGTTGATCGCAGCCTCAGTCACCTCCGTAGGCCTGAGGGAGATACAGGAAATCCTGTGGGTACGCGTAGTTGTCCGTCCGGCTGTGGCAGGGGACCGGGCCTGCAACGCACCTCCGGCGCGTGGGGTGGGGGAGGGGTCCCTATTCGGGCGCCAATTATGTGGTAAATTTAAATTACCTATACTTAATTTATGCGGTAAAGTTCAATAGGAATAACTCAGTCAAAAATAAGAGGCAGAATCCGTGGTATTTGAGGTTTTTAAAAGGGGTTTTATTCCTTAAAAAGGAATTGGTTCGAACCAGGCAATCGGATTCCGTCACCACGAAGGTTCGGGAAGGGATAGACAATACTTTATTGACAGATTATCATATATATAGTCAATGCATTACAGTAAAGGCAGATGCAGAAGGCGTAACAGCTGAGAGGAGAGATAAGAATACACATACGTAATGAAAAAGGCGTTACAATAGGCGTGCATGAGGGCATGTACTAGAAACGTCATTATGAGATGTCACAGGTGGGTGGATCCATAGGAGAATCCTGCAGTGTCAGCAGAAATACATGGCAGAGATGCGCGCGCAGCAGCATGACGTGTGATTGACGTGTAACTGGAGGGTGAAGGGGACTTGACATTTAGCCCTACATGAGGAGACAGAAGTCTGGGATGTCAGATCAACCTAATCCCAAATCGTATCTAATATCTTGTGTTTAAGGAACTGTATTATCTGGAAGGAAAGGTCTCTCGGGCAGAGGCTATTCTATACTGACTGCTAGTGCGTGCATATGCGTCTACGTGTCTGCATGAGATGCGAGGGGGCATGGGCCTACCATGGTAACAGGAGCTATGAATTACTTGCACGGAGACAGTGAGGCCGGGCCCTTTGCTCTGCAGCTGGAAGGATGTTTACCTAAACTACTAGACAAGAATGTATTTTTCGAGGAGTGGAGCAGATAACTTGAAGGCTGAATACAGTCTTGGCAGGCAACAGGCCGAGCCAGGCACCGTTAGCCGTGCAGGGAGTAAGACAAAGGTGATGGATACAGATGCAGGGCCAGGCTGGAGCATTCAGAGGCAGAAGGCAGGAAAAGGCTCAATGGCAGAATTCAGGGCCTAACTCGCCAGAGCTAGAAATACATGAAAGTGCACCATGTAAAGACGTTGGCAAGGCACACTTAGGAACTGAATATCTGACCCATTCATGGTGGATCTGAAAGAGGACATGTTAACGTTGGACGCAAATGTATTTGCGTCTTCATAGCTGGAAGTGGAGGGAACATACATGTACTTGTAGCACGTACATGGAGCCGTTGGGGTCTAAGATAGGGGACACAATTGATCATAAAAATTCATATTTCCTCAATGTGAAGAACCTGGAAGCAGAGTGGACAGGGTCTGGGTCACTAGCCAAGGACCAGGAGCACGATAGGCGAATGCCCACCGATGTTGGGTGATTTCAGGTAAAGAAGGTGAAGCTTAACTCTTCAGCCACAAGGACCAGGAGGCGTCAACGATGACCAGGTTCCTGATTTGAGCTGTCCTACAAAGGATGTCGAGTGCTGCTATGTCGGTTTCTGGATTGGACCCAACAAGCCTTGGCAACAGCAACCCATGCAGAATGCAGAGATAGGCGTCTGTGCAGAACAGCAAGGTCTGAGGGACTCACTACTTGGACCACTGATCGCAATGGAGCCTCTAGTAGAAATGCAAGAAGCGGGATGAAGGAACACTCATGGAGTATAGGCCCAGAATCTTTGGAGCAGATGGTGCTCAGGCGTAGGCTACAAGTAACCTGAAGCGCAACTTCAGGAAAGCTCGGGAAGTCAATGCACTAGCAAATGTGCACGGTTACCAGGAGTTCCAGTTTCACGTCACTCGTGAAGGCTGCGGGTCTCAGCTTTGCTGGAGACTCGGGTCGGCCTTCAAGAAGTCTAGAAATCCTCTTCCTGGGCTGCAATCACTTCAGAGTCTGGCGGGAGCTTCGGAGATGCATATGAGCAAATGCTTCATTGGTGCTTGCTTGAGCAGAGGAGTCACTCCTTGACCCCAAGGGAGATTCTTCCATTCTCTAGTCTTTAGTAGAGCATCGAAGTTCCAGGATTCAGTTTCAGAGTTTCGTCCAGGTGTAACCTAAAGTCCTGTTGCCAGGGGTCCTTTACTTATACTGAAGAAGGGGGTTGGACATGCTCTGGGGACCCACCTATAGGAGGGTTTGGAACGAGGGGTGGCTACACCCAATTCATTTGTCCAGTTTTGTGTCAGAGCAGGGGCTGAGTGTCCCTGCTACTGGTTTGAACTGGACTATGCACAGGGACACCAAACGTGCCCCGAGTGCAGACTTTCTGGCACTCTCAGAGTGTACCCACCCAGCCCCAAAACACTAAAGCTTGTTTGGGAGGTGGTTACACCTCCCTATGATAGGAAACCTATTGTCCAGGCCTCCCCTGCCAGAGTTTCGTCCAGCAGCAGGAGGTCAGATGTGTTTCTGTGGCTGCAGCATCCATTTTGTGATGCTGGGGCTTGTTTAAACTATTACTGGGCAGACTAGTGTGTACATGTCTCTCCCTCTTGAAGGGTGAATTCTACCCCTGCCACCAGGACTGTTGGGGTGTAGGATTCCAGAGTGTTTGACACCAAGCACGATATGTTTCCATGCAGCCATTCCAAAGTTAGCATTTACCATGAGGTTATAATGTACTTAAGAGAATATGGTCTAGCTGCATCACAGAACAGCTTCAGAGAATAGATTCAAAAGCTGCAGAGGGGTCCAGCTCATGCATGGGCACCCTCTCACACAAAACCAAGTACTCTGCCTTCAGGATTGATAAGGTATGCCATAGGAGTGACTGACAGGTTTATGTGTGTCAGTGATTAAAGGTACATATAGGCAACCTATATCTTAGTAAGGGGTGCATGCACCACCTTACCCAGGCTGCAGTAGCAGTCTTGTGGTGTCATTTTGGAAGGCTTCCCTGGGGTGGTATAATACATGCTGCAGCCCTTGGTAGGCCTCTGGGGTATCTATGCCCTGTGGTACCTAAGGTATCATATACTAGGGACTCACAAGGGTACCCCAGTAACCAAACTGGAGTGTACCTAATGTAAAGACAATCATTTTAATAGAAGTAGCAGCTAGGCTGGGGTTCGTTAAAGCAGGGCCCAGCCAGACTAAAGTCGAAAAACAGTGAAACATGAGCAAAAAGTGGGGGTAACCATAGTAAGCAGATCCTACTCTCCTACACTGGATCATTGCATTAGGACATGGGTACAGACAGGATGATTGCAGTACTATAAGGAGAGTGCATGGTGAATTTATACGTGATTAGATAAGTAGATGGAACTGTCTGGGTGATAGGAGGAGAGCATGGGTAGTGACAAGGAGATGGCTGGACTGCATCAGTAGTGCTCAGGGGATTGTAGCAGTGCATGTGTTAGTGCCTGGGTCAATGCATGAGTACATGGGTAGTGACTGGATGATTAGAGTACTGCAAGGAGAGTACATGGTAAATTTAAGTGCTTGGGTGTGGGCGGAGTGATTGGATAAGTACATGGTGCTGGCTGAGTGATGGAATGAGTGCATGGGTAGTGACAAAGAGATGGCTGGACTGTATCAGTAGTGCTCTGGGGATTGTAGAAGTACATAATTTATTTCCTGGGTCATTGCATGAGTATATGAGTAGTGACTGGATGATTACAGTACTGCGAAGAGAGTGCATGGTGAATTTATAAGTGCTTGTGTTTTGGTGCAGTGATTAGATAAAGACATGGAACTGGCTGGGTGATTGGAGGAGAGTATGGATAGTGACAAGGAGATGGCCCAACTTCATCAGTATTGCTCAGGGGATTGTAGCTGTGCATGTTTTAGTGCCTGAGCCATTGCATGAGTATATGGGTAGTGACAGGATGATTACAGTACAATTAAAGTGCATGGTGAATTTATAAGTGCTTTGGGTTTGGCTATGTTATTAGAAAAGTAGATCGAACTGTGTGGATGATTGGAGGTGAGCATGGGTAGTGACAAGGAGATTGATGAACTGCATCAGTAGTGCTCAAAAGATTAGCAGTGCGTGTGTTAGTGCCTGGGTCATTGCATAAGTACATGGGTACTGACTGGATAATTGGGGTACTGCAAGAAGAGTGCATGGTGAATTTATAAGAGGTTGTGTTTTTGCACAGTGATTAGATAAAGACATGGAACAGGCTGTGCGATTGGAGGAGAGCATGAGTAGTGACAAGGAGATAGCTGGACTGCATCATTAGTGCTCAGGGGATTGTTGCAATGCATGTGTTAGTGCCTGGGCCGTTTTATTAATGACTGGATGATTAGAATACTGAAAGGAGAGTAAATGGTGAATTTATTAGTGCTTGGGTTTTGGCTGAGTGATTAGATAAGTACATGGAATAGGCTGGGGGATTGGAGGAGTGCATGGGTAGTGACAAGGAGATTGCTACACTGCATCAGTAGTGCACAGGGGATTGTAGCAGTACATATGTTGGTGCCTGGGCCATTGCTTAGGTACATGGGTACTGACTAGATGATTAGAGTACTGCAAGGAGAGTGCATGGTGCATTTATGAGTCCTTTGGATTTGGCAGAGTAATTTGATAAGTACATGGTGCTGGCTATGTGATTGAGGGAGTGCATGGGTAGTGACTGGATGATTACAGTACTGCAAGGAGAGTGCATGTTGAATTTATAAGAGCTTGTCTTTTAGCACAGTGATTAGATAAGGACATGGAACTCGATGGGTGATTGGAGGACAGCCTTTAGAAGTGACAAGGAGATAGCTGGACTGCATCATTAGTGCTCAGGAGATTGTTTTAGTGCATGTGTTAGTACCTGGGTCATTGTATTAGGACATGGTTAGTGACTGGAAGATTACAGTACTGCAAGGAGTGTGCATGGTGAAGTTATAAGTGCTTCTGTTTTGGTGCTGTGATTAGATAAGTACATGGAACAGGCTGGGTGATTGGAAGACACCATGGCTAGTGACAAGGAGATGGCTGGACTGCATTAGTAGTTCTCAGGGGATTGTAGCAGTGCATGTGTTAGTACCTGGGTCATTGCATTAGTACATGGGTAGTGACTGGATGATTAGAGTACTGCAGAAGAGTGCATGGTGAATTTATAGGTGCGTGGGTGTTGCTGGAACGATTGGATAAGTACATGGAACTGGCTGGGTGATTGGAGAACTGCATGGGTAGTGACAAGAAGATGGCTGGACTGCATCCATCAGTATTTCTCAGGGGAGTGTAGGTAGCAGTGAATGTGTTAGTACTGTGTCATAGCATAAGTACATGGGTACTGACTGGATGATTAGAGTACTGCAAGGAGAGTGCATGGTGAATTTATAAATGCGTGGGTTTTGGCAGAGTGATTGGATAAATACATGGTGCTGGCTGGCTGACTGAAGGAGTGAATGGTTAGTGACACTGAAATGGCTGGACTGCATCAATAGTGCTCAGGGGATTGTAGCAGTGCATGTATTAGTGCCTGGGTCATTGCATGAGTACATGGATAGTGCATGGATAGTGACTGGATGATTAGAATACTGCAGGGAGAGTGCATCGTGAATTTATAAGTGCTTGGGTTTTGGTGGAGTGATTGGATAACTCATGGAATAGGCTGGGTGATTGGAGGGGTGCATGGGTAATGTCAAGGAGATGGCTGGACTGCATCAGTAGTGCGCAGGGAATTGTAGCAGTGCATATGTTGGTGCCTGGGCCATTGCTTAAGTACATGGGTGCTGACTGGATGATTAGAGTACTGCAAGGAGGGTGCATGGTGAATGTTAAGTGCTTGGTTTTAGCAGAGTGATTGGACAAGTACATGGTGCTGGCTGGGTGTTTGAAGAAGTGCATAGGTAGTGACCAGGAGATGGCTGGACTGTATTAGTAGTGCTAAGGGGATTGTGGAAGTGCATAAGTTATTTCCTGGATCATTGCATGAGTACATGGATAGTGACTGAATGATTACAGTAATGCAAAGAGAGTGCATGGTGAATTTATAAGTATTTGCGTTTTGGCGCAGTGATTAGATAAGTACATGGAACTGGCTGGGTGATTGGAAGACTCCATGGGTAGTGACAAGGAGATGGGTGGACTGCATCAATAGTGCTCAGGGGATTATAGCAGTACATGTGTTAGTGCCTGGGTCATTGGATTAGCACATGGGTAGTGACTGGATGATTAGAGTACTGCTAGGAGAATGCATGGTGAATTTATAAGTGCTTGGGCTTTGGCTGAGCGATTGTATAAGTACATGGAACTGGCTGGGTGATTGGAGGAGTACATGGGTAGTGGAGATGGTTGGACTACATCCATCAGTAGTGCTCAGGTGAGTGTTGCAATTAGTGCCTGGGTCATTGCATAAGTACATGGGTACTGACTAGATGATTAGAGTACTGCAAGGAAAGTGCATGGTGAATTTATAAGTGCTTTGGTTTTGGTGACGTGATTGGATAAGTACATGGTGCTGGCTGGGTGATTGGAGGAGTGCATGGTAGTAACAAGGAGATGGCTGGACTGCATCAGTAGTGCTCAGGTGATTGCAGTAATGCATTTGTTAGTGCCTGGGTCAATTCATGAGTACATGGGTAGTGCCTGGATGATTAGAGTACTGCAAGGAGAGTGCATGGTGAATTTATAAGCGCTTTTGTTTGGGGCAGTGATTAGATAAGGACATGGAACTGGCTGGGCAATTGGAGGATGAATGGGTAGTGACAAGGAGATGGCTCGACTGCATCAGTAGTGCTCAGCGGATTGTAGCAGTGCATGTGTTACTGCTTGGGTCCAATGCATGAGTACATGGGTACTGATTGGATGATAAGAATACTGCAAGGAGAGCGCATGGTGAATGTATAAGTGCTTGGGTTTTGGCGGAGTGATTGGATAATTGCATGGTGCTCGCTGGGTGATTAGAGGAGTGCCTGGTTAGTGACAGAGCGATGGCTGTACTACATGGGTAGTGCTCTGGGTATTGTAGCAGTGCATGAGTTAGTGCATGGGTCATTGAATGAGCGCATGGGTACCGACTGGATGATTAGAGTACTGCAAGGAGAGTGCATGGTGAATTTATAAGTGCTTGTGTTTTGTCGGAGAGATTGGATAAGTACACACATCTGACCCGCCCCCTCCTTTCGCCACTGTGTAAACGCGTCCCCAGGCAGTTTTTAAGTTTGAGGGATTAATTCCCCTTGAACCCTGAGGGTTCCTGGGAGCTTGGCGCACTTTAAGTTGGGGGATTAAGTCCACTTGAATCCTGAGGGTCCCTGGGGTCCAACTAGCCCACCAGGTACCTCCAGTAAGCGCCATAGAGCTGCATTACAGAGAGGTGTAAAAAGATGCGTGGCCTTGGACCACCTGTCTGCAACACAGCCCTGTGGTGCTTACTGGAGGTACCTGGTGGGCTAGTTGGGCCCCAGGGACCCTCAGGATTGAAGGGGATTTAATTCCCCAACCTGAAACGCGATGTAGGGTGCGTTTGCAGAGTGTTGCTGGGAGCGGGCATTTTTTTAGAAGGAGGGCTGTTTTGCCCCCCTTTCTTTCTTATTTTTTGGGGCCTGGGGACCCCATCCTCCGGACCCTATCCGTTGAGCCGGCCTTTCCTTTAAAACTTTTTTTTTAGGGGAGAGGGGCTGCGTGGCCCCCCTCCCAACCACTTTTGGCCTGGGGCCCGAGCCCCCCGGGGCCTGGCCATCCCTTTTTTATTTATCTTTGGGAGAGGGGCAGCTCGGCCCCACTCCCCAGGCCAAATTTGGCTCCTGGGACCCCATCCCCAGGGGCCAGCCTGCTTTTTATTTTTTCTTATTTTTTGTTTAAAGGGGAGGAGGCCGCGTGGCCCACCTCCCGGGCGACTTCTGGCCCCTGGGACCCTATCCACAGGGCAGGCCCTATCCGGTGGGAACCACAGAGGGAAGCTCAATTCCTTCACAGTCCAGCCAGATCATCTTTTCCTGCAGGAATTAACATTTCTTTTCCTCATTGGGAGCTGCTAACATGTAGCTCTCCGTGTGGAAAAGCAACCTGCTTTGGATTTTGGAAGCGAGAGCAGGAAATCTGCTCTCTCTTCCAAAATCCAAAGCAGAGTTTGCTATGACAGGGCGGGAGCCGTGTTCCCACTCTGTCATAGCAAACAGCAGTGTCCCGGGGGCTGGGCACCCTGGGACCCTGCAGGAGCCGGCCCTGGGGGTGGTGGTCCCCAGGGCCATGAAGGGCTCCAGGAGGAGGACCGCATGGCCCCCCTCCCTACTATTTAAAGCCCTAGGGAAGTGGTGGTCCCCATGGCTCAGGGGTCCATACCAGCCCCCCGCAATTTCATACTTAGTGATCCGGGGAGGTGGTGGTCCCCCGGGTGTGTGGGGGGGCTCTTTTCCCCCCACACACATGTTTTATTTTTTAAAAGAGCCCCAGGGTGGCGGTCCCTGGAGTAGTGGGGGGCTGTGTGCCCCTGTGAATACTTAACCTCTTCGATGCGCGTCAAATTCCCCTTAGTTCCAGGTGAGTTAGACGCGTGCGCAGATTGGACGGCCACCGGCCGTCCAACACGCACACCCACCATGATGTCGGGCAGACAGGGGCTGTCCGATGCATGGAAGGCCCCCAAATAATAAAAAACAAGCCCCGGGGAAGTGGTGTGTCCTCCTGCATAACATTTACATAGCCCTTGGGAGGAGGCGGTCCCTGAGGTTGCAAAAAAATTGCCCTCAGGAGGCATGGGAGACCTTGCATCATTTTAAAAAAAAATTCGGACAGATTTGCGCACCAGGTGCGACCCTACATTTTTTTTTTAAATGCTTTTTTTGGGCCTGGGGGCTCATGGTGTTTTTATCCTGCCCCTTTTCTTATTTTGTTTTTTAATATTACTCTCACATTTTCTTTCTCCCTTGGTCCAAGCACAAGATGGATGCACACACTTCCTGGTTTGAAGTGTTGGCTGCCAAATAAAGCCAAGCTTGTGCTCAAGGGTTAGGCTCCGCCCAGATATATATATATTTTTCCTTTAATATCTCAACAACTACTGAACGGATTTACACAATTAGTAAAAGGGACTCTTTCTGAACCAAGGGCTAACTTTTTGCTAAATTTAGTGTAATTCCATTCAGCTGTAGTTTTGTCTAAAGTTTCCTATAGAAATTAACATTGGTAAAACACATTTTGGGACCTCCCTCTTTTCTCAGCCCCCACTGATTGAATCACCCCGAAACTACAAAGACACAAGCTGACCGGAGCGGGCTACTAGTTTTGAAAATTTCGTGAGGATTCATCAGTCAGCGCCAAAGTTATTGGGAAAAGAAAAAATTGCTTTTCCTATGGAAACTAGGTCTTAACTATAACTACCTACTGGCGACCACCAGTAGGTAATATATATGTATATATACATACACACATATATATTAACTGAAAAAAACACAGGTTTCAGGGATAGTTCGTTGTACATTTCATTCATACAGTGCCAACACTCATGATATCACTGATGACATCTCAAATGACATCACTTATGACATCATCCAGTGGCTGTGTGTTTCTGTAAAGTTTAAATATGTATTTTTTTATATTTAGCCAAGGTGTATTGAAGAATGAGTGGGTGTATGACTGTCTGAATGGATGCTTTAGTAGGTGCATAACTGACTGTATAAGTGAGTGATTAAACGTGTCTTACTGAATGTATGGGTTAGTGACTAATCTGTGTGAATGTCTGTATCAGTCTGTCGGTGTCTAAGCGGCTGCATCGGTTGGTGAGTAGCTACATGGATGTCTATATGGGTTATTGAATGGTTGTCTGAGTATCTGTATGGGTGCCTAACATCTGTGTGGGTAGGTGGGATGTGTGTGACTCCCTGCATAGATGTGTAAGTGGGTGATTCTCAGGGTATATGGGTTCAAGAGTGTGTCTGCGAGGGGCTGTATGAGTGGGTGAGTGTGTGTATGGCTGTGTTTGTGAGTGAATGGCTGTCTCAGTGGTATATGTGTGAGTAACTACATATATGAAACGCAGTATAAGTGAGTGTTGGAATATATAAATGACTATGTGTGAGAGTGAGTGATTATGAGAGTGGCTGTGTGGATATGTGTGGTCTTCTGTCAGTGACTGTATAAGAGAGTAAGTATGTGTAAGTGTCTGTATGAATACGTGAGGGGGTGTGTGTATAACTGTATAGGTGAGTAAGTGGGAGTATGATTTATTCTTTGCATGACTGACTAGCTGTGTGAGTTACTCTATGGGTGAGTGGTGGTGTATGAGTGTCTGTATGGGTGTATGAGAGCATATGATAGTGGCTGCACTATTGATGAGTAAGTGCATGTATGAGTGACTGTATGGGTGAGTAAGTGCATGATTGTGTAGACCTAAGAATCAATCAATCAATCAATCAATCAATCAATCAATCAATCATTTGTTAAGTGCACTACATACCCACAAGGGTCTCAAGGAGCTTGGGGGGAGGTGGGGCCGCTTCTGATCAAACAGGTCTTTAGTGTCCTCCTGAAGGTCAGCAAGTCTTGGGTCTGTCGTAGGCTCAGTGGGAGGGTGTTCCATGTCTTGGCGGCAAAATGGGACAAGGATCCTCCGCCAGTGGTTGTTCTTCAGATGCGTGGGACGTGGCGAGTAAGAGGTCGGCGGAGCGGAGCTGGCGGTTGGGGGTGTAGAAGGAGAGCCATCTGTTGAGGTAGGCTGGGCCCGTCTTGTGGAGTGGCTTGTGTGCATGGATGAGGAGCTTGAAGGATATCCTCCTGTTGACGGGGAGCCAGTGTAGGTTTCTCAGGTGGGGGGTGATGTGGCCATGTCATGGTACATCGAGGATCAGTCGTGCTGAGGCATTTTGGATGCGTTGTAGTCGATTGATGAGCTTGGCCGGGGCTCCCGCTGTGGAGGAGTGTAGCTCAAGGGTTAGAGCGGCAGACCCTGATGCAGAGTTCTTGCCCGGGACCAGGGTTCAATTCCCACCTCGGCGGGTCTTGGGCTTAATTTCCTCGTACTTGTCAATTCTCGCCTCAGTGCCTATTCTAATCATGGGCCCCACGCTGCAACTCTGGGCAATAGCTTGCTTAACCTCCACCCCGGCCCCAACAGCTCTAGGATGCCTGGCTTCACCCTGGGTGTGCACAGGAGTGGACACTTCACAGGGAAAGCCAGGAAGGGTTCCACAACGGTATGAGTAATAGCGCCAGGAAACCGCTTGGTGACAGTGCGCTCTACAAATACCTTGACATTTACATTTACATTCCCGCTTAGAGGGCATTTCCGTAGTTGAGTCTGCTGCTGAACAGGGCCTGGGTGACTGTCTTTCTTGTATCTGTCGGAATCCATCTGTAGATCTTGCGGACATTTGGAGGGTTTTGAAGCAGGAGGAGGAGACGACGTTGACTTTCTTGGTCATTGAGAGTGTTGAGTGGAGCATGATTCCCAGGTTGCATGCGTGGTCAGTGGGGGTCGGGCTGCCCCCAGTTCCATTGGCCACCAGGAGTCATCCCAGTCTGACGGGTTGGAGCCAAGGATGAGGACCTCCGTCTTGTCCGAGTTCAGCTTCAGACGGCTGATCTTCATCCAGTCAGCGACGGCCTTCATTCCTTCATGGAGGTTGGCTTTGGTGGTGATGGGGTCCTTTGTGAGGGAGAGGATCAGTTGGCTGTCGTTGGCGTAAGAGATTATGTTGAGGTTGAGCTGTGGGGCGACGCATGCGAGCAGGGCCATGTAAATGTTGAACAGCACCGGGCTGACGGAGGATCCCTGGGGTTCGCCGCAGATGATCTCGGAGGCTTTGGAACGAAATGGGGGAGGCAGACGCTCTGGGTTCTGCCAGAGAGGAAGAAGGTGGTCCAATCCAGAGCCTTGTCTCGGATCCTTGCGGCATGGAGGCGTGCGTGTAGTGTGCGGTGGCAGCCAGTGTCGAAGGCGGCTGAGAGGTCTATGAGGATGAGTGCTATGGTCTTGCCGTTGTCCAACAGGGTCCTGATGTAATTGGTGGCGGCGATGAGGGTGGTCTCGGTGCTGTGGTTGCTGCGGAACCCTGACTGGGAAGGGTCCAGGATTCTGTTCTCTTCGAGGTATCGGGTTAGCTATCTGTTAATGATTTTCTCGATGACCTTGGCTGGGAAGGGGAGCAGAGAGATGGGTCAGAAGTTCTTGAGGTCTATTGGGTCTGCCTTGAGTTTTTTGATTAGAGTGTTGATCTCAGCATGTTTCCAGCTCTCTGGGAAGGTCGCGGTCTCAAGGGAGAGATTGATGACGTTGCGTAGGTGGGGTGCAATGGAACTGCTTGCTTTGTTGAAGACGTGGTGCGGGAATGGGTATGACGGAGAGCTGGAGTGGATTGTGCTCATGGTCTTGATGGTCCATTGATGCTCACGCTGGTCCAGGCTAGCAAGGGGAGTTGTTAGAGGGTATGCTGAGGGTCTGTTGTGTTGCTGTCTGTTGGGGCTGTCTGGGTGTTGAAGCTGTCGTGGATGTCTGCTATCTTGTGGTGGAAAAAGGTGGCGAGGGAGTCGCACAGGGCTTGCGATGGCGGGATGTCGTTGGTGTTGGAGCTGGGTGTTGGAGAGTTCCTTCACAATGTTGAAGAGCTCCTTACTGTTGTGTGCGTTGCTGTTGAGGTGGTCTGTGAAGGAGGTCTTCTTGGCAGCCCTGATGAGGTGGTGGTGGTTGCGGACGGCGTCCTTGTGTGCTGCGTGGCTGTCCAGAGTTTGTTCACTGTGCCATTTCTTCTCTAGTTTCCGGCAGGCTTGCTTGGAATATAGGAGTTCCAGGCTGAACCAGCTGGCCCTCTTGCTGGTGTCTCGGTGGGGGGGGTTCTTCAGTGGGGCAAGGGTGTTGGCACAGTCCTCGATCCAGCGTCTGATGTTGTGGGCAGCGACATCGGTGTGGAGGGTTTGGTGGGTAGGCTGAGAGTGAGGTTTGCATGTATTTTGTCTTCTGTGATTTTGCTCCTGCGGTGGCGGGCATCTGTTGAGTGCTGTAGTGTTTCTTGGGTTTCTGGAAGGTGAAGTGTATGCAGCGGTGGTCAGTCCAGAGGAGGTCGGTGATGTGGCTGACAGAGACGTGCAGGCTTGAGGAGAAGACGGGGGTCGAGCGTGTGGCTGGCGGAGTGGGTGGGCCTTGTGACGAGTTGCCTCAGTCCGGGGTTGGCGGGGTTGTCGATCAGGGTGGAGGAGTTGCTGTCATTGTTGTTCTCAAGATGAAAGTTCACATCTCCGAGGAGGATGTAGTTGGTGGAGGTCAGGGCGTGCATGCTGATGAAGTCAGCGATGGAGTCACTGAACTGGGGGCAGGGTCCGGAGGGTCAGTAGACGAAGATACCTCTGAGGGTAGAGTTGGGGTCTGTGTGGATCTGGAAATGCATGTGTTTGGCGGTGCTGAGCGCGTCTTTGGTGCTGGTCGAGACCCTGATGCTGTTCTCGTGGACGATGGCGATTCCTCCTCCGACTCCGTTGGTGCGGTCTCTGCGGGTGATCTTGTAGCCGACAGGGATGGCTATGGCGATGTCGGGTGCGGAGGAGTTGTTCAACCAGATCTCTGTCAGGAAGGCGACGTCTGGGGAGGTTGTGTTGAGCAGGTCTCGGCGGGTGGTTCGTCGGCTCTGTGGCTGGTGAAGCTGCAGTTATGGCAGTTGAAAGGACCGTGTGTGCGTTTCCGGGCAGCCTTGAAGCAGTTGTGGGTCCGTCCAGGGTTGAGAGCGTGCAAAGTGCTGGCGTTGTAGTGGCGGCAGTCATCGTGGCAGGTGCGGGGGCCAGGGGTTCTGCCGTTGGGCATGGTCCTGGCACTGATGGGCGCAGACGGGCTTGCCGCTCACCAGCGGCATGACCGCTTAGCGGCCGGCATTTATGGCAAGGTGGAGTGAGGAGCAGCTGGGAGGCGGGAGGCGGGGGAAGCGAATGGGCAGTCAGGGGGATGGAACCGCAGGGGATGCAGCGGCAGGGGCGGTGAGGGGCGAGGAAGGAAACAGAAGGCAAAAGGGCACAACAATTGATGGGGAAACAAATGGCACAGAGGGCAGAAAGGTCACAAAAAGGGCAAAAAGGTTACAGGAATACAGGGGGAAATGAGTAGCACAGAAGGCAAAAAAGGTCACAAGAAGGGCAAAAAGGTCACAAAAAAACAGGGGAAAGGAGTGGCACAGAAGACAGACAGGTTCCAAGAAAGGGCAGAAAGGTCACAAAAAACATGGAAAAACGAGAAGCACAGAGGCAGAGATGTCCCAGGAAAAGGGCAGAATGGTCACAGAAATACAGGGGCAGCTAAGCAACAGAAGGCAAAAATGGGCAGAGAGACACGGGCCGCGAGGGGAGCAGAAGGGAAACCGGGCAAAGAGAGGCAAGGGGCAGCGAGAGGAACAGAGGGAGAGAACGGTCACAGACCACGTACAGGCAGCGGGGGGACAGACAATAGCAGTCACAGACAGAACATTGAAAAGGCAGTCACAACAACGGGAGCAATGAAAGAGAATACAGGCAATACGATGGAGGATGAGCAAACCTACGGCCTACCACTGGCCACCAGGGATGATGCACAGATGGTAGCCTGCGGGTGGTGGAAGGCCTCGAACTTCCTCAGCAGCGGCAGCTGGGGCAGGGAGGCACAGGTGGTGATGTACGGAGTGGGCGTGACCTACCTGGTGGGGTCAAGGGTCAGTGAGTGGGTATGTAGTAATTGATGTTGGTGTGTCTATGCTATCGAAATGGCAGTCTCGATTTTAGAATGGGTGTATCTAAGGTTATATTAGGGTGTGAGGAGGTGCATCAGATTATTATATGGATGATGTCATCACTGATGTCATTTGAGATGTATTCAGTGATGTCATGAGTGATGTCACTTACCATGTCATGAGTGATGTATGATGTGATATCATCAGCAGTGCATTGCGGGGATGCCAGTTATAGATAGCTCAACTAAGTATAACGGGCACATTTCTCTGGTTTTATATGAGTGAAATGTCCAACTAACTATAATGTCCCTGAAACCTGTGTTTTTTCAATGAATTTCTAATGTTTTTAAATCTATTTTCTAACCATAAAGTCCTTGAAAAAACTATGCTTTTTTCAGTGAGTTTCTAAAGT